>NC_136068.1:1824469438-1824686938 GCF_964261635.1 Lissotriton helveticus | reverse complement strand
GTTAGCCCACATCCACAGTATTACATACTGGAGGTCAGAAGTAGGAACAGACACCCACAATCAAACCATATATGCTGGTCCAGAGATTGAGTTATCGGCATACAGACCGACATCCAATCACATCCACATAATTGGGGGTCAGCAGACAGACTCACAACATACCACATCCACGTGCTCAAGAGTCAGCACACAGAACCACAACATTTCACAATTAGGACTCCAGGGACTTTGGTGTCAGCACACAGACCCACAAATTATCATAACCCTGGACTCGGCACACAGACCCAAATCTGATCACATACTGTGGCACAGGAGTTAGCATACAGACCCACAACCTATCACATGCAAGATTTCAGGGGCATAGCGGGTTCCCAGAAGGCACTGATCCTTTGCTACCTGGGCTCCGTGTTTGATGCTTCATCCAACTCTAAAGGCGGCGAGGGCTAGGAGGTGTGCGCACTGGTGTGTAATACTGGTTATTCGATTAGGTAGTTCTTCCACGCTCATCTTTCAATGGCCCCACCGCCACTGGGCCACTAATAAACAAGAATTTATAACCTATCCTGAAAGCAGCGCCTCGGTTCACAACATTCACAAATCTATTATTCAAGTAATGGTTCCGTACAAAAAAAAAAAAAAAAAGGTTCATAGGCAGTCTTTGATGAATTTCAAACTCTGTAGTTTATTTAAAAAACCTTTCAAATTGTTGGATCCTCACAATACAGTAACAATCCAATCAGCCAACGCGTTTCGTCTACACTTGAACATCATCAGGGCTCCAAATTATGTATTGATAATCTGCTCTGAATTTCCTGTTCCATCCATCTCATTAATGAGGAAGTTTTTTGACTAGTAGCGCGTTCAAATCCAGCGCGTCTTCTCTCCTGGCTGGTTCGGTAAATCCCTCATGATTTTTTAAATAAACCACAGAGTTTGAAATTCATCATGCTTCCCAGGTAAGGAAAATGAAGGACAGTTGTCCCAAGAAGGACTGTGACCTGGTGACACGGTGGCAAGCAGGCCACGTCAACTCAGGTTCAAATGTGTGCTTCTGCTGACGTTTGTGGATTCCATCTACATCAAGTGCAGCCTCTGTGTTTCATAACTCAGACCCGGACAGTGAAACAGTGACAGGTAAGTATAGAGGTGCATTGGCAGAGGGGTGTACACTTTCTTTTCTGGAATTGCTGTGCATCCTGCAGTTCATATATGAGGTACCTTGGTAAAAGGATGAATGATCTCAGTGCTGAATTATTTACAGATGTTCTGGGTCAGTATGGAGGTACATTGGAGGGGCAGTGTGCTACCTTGATGCAGAGAGGTTGATGACAGAGCAGTGCAAAGTGCTTGGGTGTGAATCTACCCAAGTATGTGATACTATTTACTGTATATGTACCGCGAGTCCCTATGTTTAATATCTCTGTATTACCGTGATTAGGTTATTTTTTTTCCTAGAGTTTTATAACGTGAACTCCACCCGAAGAAATCAGGTATCAGAGCGCTTTACATGAGCAGTAGGTTTGTTACAGATGGACACATTCATTTTTGTTAGGCACAGAGAGATTGTGTGATTTGCACAAAATCACAGGATGTTGAGCGTTCCTGCCGAGACTCAAACCCGGTTCCCCAGCTTAGAGGTCGACCACCCTAGCCGTAGGTTTATATCCAACACTTTCTCATATTCGTCTGAAGCTTCTTCGATTGCTGGAAGTGCAGAGATCGGGTCTGCGTAGGTGATCAGTACATCGGCATTAACCGTAACATCAATTTGGGGCAATACAATAGATTTAATGCCCAAATGATCCATACGATTCCTCAAAAAATGTCTACATATAGGGAGTATGTAGACAAGGCAATAATGAACATTACTGCCTGGTCCCTCTGGTGATGAAGAGTGGGATGGAGGTAATCCTGTTAATAGGGACCATCTCCACTGGACTGGAATGCACAGTACGACACCATTAAATTGCCACTTGGGGGGGGGGGGTGGGGGGAACCTCAAACCACTAATACCTGCCAAAGCAATGGCCATTTCACTCTACCAAATGCTTTTTCTGCATGCAGTGTAATCGTAGATAGGGGATTGAGCTGTCGGAGTGTAGTACTGTGAAGGTGGTGAATGGGGTAACCCCCTATCCTGCGATGCAGTTTTTCCCAGTTTGGATTCCATGAATGTTCAAGACATACAAGGCTCTTAAGATTTCATAAAAAAAATAAACCATGTTGGGGCCCAAATCCAACACCTTCAAAATCAACTTCAATTTCCCTGTACAGGATTACTTTTCTAAATGCAACATGATAACTTTTCTAAAGCATTGCATCAAGTATTGTGGGACACCCCCGCGCCGCACGGCCACCAGCTGCTGCGTGTGCCCCTTCGCTGTGCCCCTGCCTCGCTGCTTGCCTCGCTGCCGGCTGACCCTGCTGCTCTGTTCTCCTTCAGGAAGAAGCTCAAGACCTGGCTGTTCGAGCAGTAACGGCACCCCCCCCCCACCCAGCGCCTTGAGACCCTACGGGTGAGTAGTGCGCTCTATAAATGACCTGATTGATTGATTGATTGAAGTATTCACATTTAGCAAGCCTTGAAAAATCTATTCGCCCACTCGCAATATCAGATTTTATGAGGTTGAGCTATTTTTAGCTCTTATCTGGTGAGTGAACATAATCTGAAAAGAACAGGTGTTCATTCACAAAGCTAATGAGCAATAAAGATATCTTGACATTTGCTCTCTGTTGAAGCAAAGTGGTCATATGTCAGTTTGTCTTTTTACAAAATTGCTGCTTGGAAAATGGAGTTTATTTTTCTCTCTCTTACTACAGTTAAAGGTTTTTTGTCAAGTAAGCTGTCTAACAATCATTGTCAAAAGAACAATTGATAGGCAGAATGCAGAACAATGTCATATATTCACCCCAGTACACGAGTCTGGGCCTAAATCCATAGTTTTTTGCTCACTATGCCATTCCAGTTTCGACCCAGCCAAGGCTGTGGAATGTCAGTTTTATTTATTAATGTAACATTTAGAAAGCTTGTAAATTAATAGAACAAATATTTCAAAATATATCAGAAATTCATAAAGCACACTGTTTTGGAATGGAGTGTGATGCAAAGAAAGATTTAAATAGGAGAAAATCAAATCAGAACACTTTACTTGGTGAAGTGCAAAAAGCAAATATTTACAGAAGGAAAATGCTACTTACCAGTATGCATCTGTTCTTGGCTTTTAGAGCTGCAGATTAACACACTTTGCATTAGATCACCATCTGGTGTTGGACTCGGATGGTTGCACCTTGTTGTCTTGAAAGAAGTCTTTGTAGACACGAGATAGGTGACTCCTCCCTTGGACGATAGTGCGCATGAGCATCGACTCCATCCTTAGATTGTTTTTCGCCATGATGGGAAATGATGGAGTGAGTAGAAAAGAAAAGATGTCCATGTGTGAATATATCTAAGTAAGATAGTACTGGAACAGATACAAGTCCCGGGGAGGTGGGTGTGTGTGTGCGCGGATCTGCAGCTCGACATGCCAAGAACATGATGCATACTGTTAAGTAGCATTTTCCGTTAGAGGCATATGAGCTGCAGATCACACACTTTGCATAAACTGTACAGCAGTATTTCACATAGCGGTGGTCACCTGTATCGGTTGCAGTGTTTGAAAGAGTGTTTTAAGAACAGCTTGGCCCACAGAAGCCGGTTGCTTGGCTTGCACGTCAACACAGTAGGGTTTAGTGAAGGTGTGTGTTGTAGACCATGTTGCTGCCTGACAAAGGTCTTCTAGGGGAATGTTCCCTAAGAATGCCATGGAAGCCACTAGTTTGCGTGTTGAATGCGCCCTTGGGGGAATAGTCAATGTGCTTTGGCTTTTTGGTAGCATATTTGTATATATTTAACAATCCACCTTGCAATTCCAGCTTTAGAGATGGGATTACCTTTATGCGGTGGGGAGAAAGCTACAATCGTTTTGTTTTTCGAAAGGATTTAGTCCTGTCAATGTAATAAAGTGGAGCTCTCTTGACGTCTAGCGTGTGAAGAGCTCTCTCTGCTACGGAGTCGGGGTTTTGAAAAAAACACTGATAACTCTACTGATTGGTTAAGATGACTTTAGGAAGGAATTTTGGATTTCTTCTGAGAACTAACTTGTTAAGGTGTATTTGTAAGAAGAGTACTTGTCTGGTTAAAGCCTGGATCTCACTTACTCTTCTAAGAGAGGTGATTGCGATAAGGAAAGCTACTTTCCATGTGAGGAACTGAAGTTCACATTTATGTAAAGGTTCAAATGGGTGTCCCATGAGCCTAGTAAGTACAATGTTGAGATTCCACACCGGTGAGGGTGGTAATCTAGGAGGAATGATTCTTTTAAGGCCCTTCATAAAGGCTTTAATTGCTGGGACTCTAAAAAGTCACAAGTGTTGTCTGTTTCGTGGAGAAGCGTGGCTCAATGGTTAGAGCGGCAGACCCTGATGCAGAGGTCTGGCCCGGGACCAGGGTTCAATTCCCGCCTCGGCGGCTCTTGGACTCAATTTCCCCGGACCTGATAATTCTCGCCTCGGTGCCTAGTCTAATCATGGGTCCCACTCTGTGACTCTGGGCAATAGCTTGCTTAATCTCCACAACGGCCCCCGCAGCGCTGTGGATGCCTGGCTTCACCTTGGGGGTGCCCAGGAGTGGACATTTCACAGGAAAACCAGGATGGGTTCCACAGCGGTATGAATACAGCGCTACGAGGCCTCCGGGTAGAAGTGCGCTATATAAATACAATACATACATTTTGTAAGTAAGCGGCAAGTGCTGCTAAATGTAGACGTATGGATGAGTATACTAAATTACATCTTTGCAAATTTAGTAAATAGCAAATGATGTTCTGGATGGACGCATCCAGTGGATTGATATGATTGTTATTGCGATAAATGGCAAATCTCTTTCATTTGGAAGATGTTCTGCAAGCAGGTATATACTTTGTGGAATAGCCCACCTCCAAATGTTCTGTGCGAGCTGGGACAGCTGCAGAGAATGTGTGCCTCCTTGTTTTTGTATGTAATACATGGCTGTCATGCTGTCCGTCCTGATGAGGACAGCCTTGTTTTGTACATGGAGTTGGAATGATTTCAGTGCTAGGAATATTGCCAATAGTTCCAGATGATTGATATGGAGCTCTTTCTGTTGAGTGGTCCATTTGCCTTGAGTGGTGTGATTGAGGAGATGGGCTCCCCATCCTGCGAGTGATGAGTCTGTCAGAACTATCTGTGGAACCGGCTCGAGGAACGGCCGCCCCTTGGATACGTTTGCTGTGTTCCACCACTGCGGAGAGCGGTGTGCGCGGCTGTCCACCAACACCAGATCTGCAAGTTGTCCTTGAGCCTGATGTGCTAGACATTCCTGTAAGGGACGCATTTGAAGTATTGCATAGGGTACAATAAAAATGCAAGATGCCATCATGCCTATCTGGCTGGGAGAGAGTGTTGTGTTTGAAATTTGGTAATGAGAGCTTGAATACTGGCTATCCTGGCTGGACTGGGGTACGCTAGAGCTGTGGAAGTGTTTATTGTGGCCCCTAGATATTGATGTACATGAGAGGGCTGGAGATGCAACTTGGTGTAGTTAATTGTGAATCCCAAGTTGTGCAGCGTTTGTACGGTTTGACGAGTGTGTTGAACACACTGTTTGAATGACTTGGCTTTTATTAGCCAGTCGTCCAGATATGGGAAGACATGAATTTGTGGTCATCTTAGGTGTGCTGCTACCACTGCCAGGCATTTGGTAAACACACTGACTGCGGTGGTGACTCTAAATGGAAGGAGTTTGAATGGATAGTGTTGTCCGTCCACTACGAACCGTAGATACTTCCTGTGAGAAGGATGTATGGGAATGTGGAAGTAGGCATCCTTGAGATCTAGTGTGGCAAGGAAGTCTCCTTGTTGGAGCAGTGGAAGCACTTGGAGAGTGATCATGTGAAAGTGATCCGAGTGTATGTACAGATTAAGGGATCTGAGATAGAGTATTGGTATTAGAGTCCCATCCTTTTTGGGGATTAGGAAATAAAGGGAGTAATGAATATGCTACTTACCAGTATGCATCTGTTCTTGACATGTAGGGCTGCTGACATTCATATCTATAGCATAGATCGCCGCCTAGTGTTGGGTCCGGATGATTTCACATTGTTGTCCTGGAAGAGTCTTCAAAGTATCACGAGATAGGTGGCTCCTCCCCTGGACTACAGTGCGCATGGGCATCGACTCCATCCCCAGATTATTTTTAGCCATTGTGGCGAAGATGGAGTGTAACAGTGTGAGCGATGACCATGCTAAGAGTAAGTGTGAAATCTGTAGCCGCTACAGGCGCTGGGGAGGAGGGCGGGCGATATGAATGTCAGCAGCCCTACATGCCAAGAACAGATGCATACTGGTAAGTAGCATATTCAGTTCGAGGCATGTGGGCTGCTGAATTCATATCTATCTGTAATCACCACTGGGTATGGGTTCCCACGCAGTAAGGCCAAACCCTGCCTTAACTATGAATATCACACAAAATGCCAATACTGCCAAATTCCTTCAATTTACTCTTATATGAACTACATCCGATTCAAACAGAATGCAACCGAGACTTTTCTCATAGAATTAATCCATTCAAGATTTGCATTTTATTTACAAATATTTTTCTTTTTTGTATTTTTCAAATAAACGAATTTTTCTTTACAAAAACTTTGTTGAAGCACAGAACAACACAAAACATGAACGTTAATTACAAAACATATCTTTCATACATCATTCATACTGGGGGGCATAATCCATCATACTCAACATACACTCAACCACTTGTCAGTCTAAAAGAACATATAGTTTTTTCAATTTATATACACTTTTGTTTCATGAAACCATAGATTCTCATTTATAGTTGACTTCCTATTTTGAGAAAGAGTACATTCGTAATATCTTATGGCTTCCACGTAAAGAACGTGATGTGTAAGGGTCTACGCGTTTCGAATTCCTAGGTTCTGGAATTCTCTTCAGGACCGTGAGCTGTAAATGATAAACAGGGAACCTGCATTAGGGTCGGTTCTAGTGAAACTGCCTTTGGTTCAACACCCAATCTTCTTGTCTTACCTTTCTAAGTCGCAGCTAAATGTGCCTCAGTGAATTCATCAATATCCGCGGAGCGGGACCACCTAAGTAACATGTACATGAACTATGTTAAAAATCAGATCTATTCAAGCGTTTCTGAGTATGACAGATACATGCATGGTAGCATACTCACTCTTGCACAGGTGTTTATTTGTCCCTGGTTCTGAAAAAGAGTTTAAATCAACTATTAGCGGTTTGTTGGAGGGGGGGGCGTTTTGCTCTCACTGGTTGGGGTGACTCGAACGGGGAAGGTTCTTACCGATAGTTTAATGTTGGCCGTCGAGACTCTGTTGCAGTCTGGCGATCTGCGCGCGGTTCACAGCATATCTGTGAAATATAAATGACAGTGTCTAAGAATGATGGCGCTTCGTGTGGATGGCATTCAATGGGCTCATTGGGGTCTCTTTTGGGTACATACCTTCGTGTACCGGCGTTTTCCACTGGGGTCCCGTCTCTTCAGTTGACAGCCGGCTTGTGGAATATGTTTGCTTCCTGGTTGTAGGTCACATGGTATTCCTGTGTTACATGGCGGCCATCTTAGTCTAGTCATTCAGTGCGAGTGAATTTAAGATGTATATGTTTCTGATCCTCAGTTTAGGCAATGGTCACGTTAAAGTTATGGTGTTCCATGTCTTGGTCCCCATGGATGTGATAAATATGCGCGGTGGGCGATCTTTATTGCTGCAGTGTTGTTAATGGCGGAGTTGCTCCTTGGGGCGCTTTTTTGTCATATTTGATGTTGGTTAGAGTTTAAACATTTCTGAAAGTTCATTTAGTCCGTTGATTGCTGTGTTAAACCTGACAATCATTGAGGCCTCTGTTTTAGACAGTTTTGCATCTATATCGCCCCCTCTGGGGTCTTTTTCCACTTTTGTGATGATTGTCCATCGCAAGTCTTTTTCTTCATGGTTGCTTGTTTGCCAATGGTTGACTAAAGGTGCATTGGGTACTTTCCTTTTGATCCTGGATTTGTGCTGTTGGATTCTGACGCGGATTTCTTGGCTTGTTTTGCCAATGTATAAAAGGTTGCATGGGCACCTTATGCCATAAATAACACATTTTGTCTTACAATTTGTTAATGACTCGTGTTTCCATGACACCCCACTGTGCGTGAAAGTTGGTCCCTCTTCTGTTGACTCACAACAATTGCATCCTCCACATTTATGATGTCCTATGATGGGTGGGAGGCCCATCATGTTTCGCAAATTGGCGGATGGTTTTGTGGGGAGCGCCGCTCTTACTAATTTGTTAGCCAGATTTGATTCCTTTTTGAAGGCGAATAGTGGCGGGTTCTCCAGTTCTTTGCAGGTATTTTTCACTAAGTGCCAGTTGGTGTTTACTGCTTTCTTTAGGAGGTTGGAGTTTGGACAGAAGGTAGTCACTAGGACTATGCGATCTAATTTCTTTTCGGTTTTTTTAGTCAATAGGTGTTCTCGAGGTGTCCACCATGCTCTTTTTTTGGAACGACGCAACAGTTTTTTAGGGTATCCGCGCTCGATTAGGTTACTGGTGAGTTTGTCTGCATGTTTCTCATATTCTTGTCTGTCTTGGCAGTTTCTCCTAATCCTCAGGTGCTGCCCATACGGCAAATTCTCCTTGAGACTGCGAGGGTGGTTGCTTGTAATTTCATCAATAAATTACAAAATGTGAAATTTGATGACAAAAATGACTGGCTGGTTACAATGGATATAACTTCCTTGTATACCCAAATACCCCAAGACGACGGGCTACAGGTTCTAAAATATTTTTTAGAAACACGAGATAAACCAGAGCAGGTTCCAACAGAGTTCATCGTTCAGTTGGCTAAATTCGCCTTAAAAAACAACTACTTCTTATTTGATGGTGATTTCTATCTACAAATAAGCGGTGTGGCGATGGGTTGTCCCTTCGCCCCGGAATTGGCCGTACTTTTCATGTCCATCTATGAAGACAAATTCATCTACCAAGACAACCCCTTCAAACATGCCATAAACAATTGGAGTTGTTTCATTGACGATGTGTTCTTTGTATGGTCTGGCCCCGAAGAGGAATTAAAAACATTTCACCAATGGCTTAACAATAAGACACAAGAGATAAAGTTCAGCCTCGTATATTCAAAAAAGACAATTGCTTTTCTGGATGTGGAGATATACCCTTCATATGAAGGAGCTTTGAAAACCACTTTACATAAGAAAGCAACGGATCGCAACAGACTATTGCATTTTACAAGCAACCACCCTCGCAGTCTCAAGGAGAATTTGCCGTATGGGCAGTACCTGAGGATTAGGAGAAACTGCCAAGACAGACAAGAATATGAGAAACATGCAGACAAACTCACCAGTAACCTAATCGAGCGCGGATACCCTAAAAAACTGTTGCGTCGTTCCAAAAAAAGAGCATGGTGGACACCTCGAGAACACCTATTGACTAAAAAAACCGAAAAGAAATTAGATCGCATAGTCCTAGTGACTACCTTCTGTCCAAACTCCAACCTCCTAAAGAAAGCAGTAAACACCAACTGGCACTTAGTGAAAAATACCTGCAAAGAACTGGAGAACCCGCCACTATTCGCCTTCAAAAAGGAATCAAATCTGGCTAACAAATTAGTAAGAGCGGCGCTCCCCACAAAACCATCCGCCAATTTGCGAAACATGATGGGCCTCCCACCCATCATAGGACATCATAAATGTGGAGGATGCAATTGTTGTGAGTCAACAGAAGAGGGACCAACTTTCACGCACAGTGGGGTGTCATGGAAACACGAGTCATTTACAAATTGTAAGACAAATTGTGTTATTTATGGCATAAGGTGCCCATGCAACCTTTTATACATTGGCAAAACAAGCCAAGAAATCCGCGTCAGAATCCAACAGCACAAATCCAGGATCAAAAGGAAAGTACCCAATGCACCTTTAGTCAACCATTGGCAAACAAGCAACCATGAAGAAAAAGACTTGCGATGGACAATCATCACAAAAGTGGAAAAAGACCCCAGAGGGGGCGATATAGATGCAAAACTGTCTAAAACAGAGGCCTCAATGATTGTCAGGTTTAACACAGCAATCAACGGACTAAATGAACTTTCAGAAATGTTTAAACTCTAACCAACATCAAATATGACAAAAAAGCGCCCCAAGGAGCAACTCCGCCATTAACAACACTGCAGCAATAAAGATCGCCCACCGCGCATATTTATCACATCCATGGGGACCAAGACATGGAACACCATAACTTTAACGTGACCATTGCCTAAACTGAGGATCAGAAACATATACATCTTAAATTCACTCGCACTGAATGACTAGACTAAGATGGCCGCCATGTAACACAGGAATACCATGTGACCTACAACCAGGAAGCAAACATATTCCACAAGCCGGCTGTCAACTGAAGAGACGGGACCCCAGTGGAAAACGCCGGTACACGAAGGTATGTACCCAAAAGAGACCCCAATGAGCCCATTGAATGCCATCCACACGAAGCGCCATCATTCTTAGACACTGTCATTTATATTTCACAGATATGCTGTGAACCGCGCGCAGATCGCCAGACTGCAACAGAGTCTCGACGGCCAACATTAAACTATCGGTAAGAACCTTCCCCGTTCGAGTCACCCCAACCAGTGAGAGCAAAACGCCCCCCCCTCCAACAAACCGCTAATAGTTGATTTAAACTCTTTTTCAGAACCAGGGACAAATAAACACCTGTGCAAGAGTGAGTATGCTACCATGCATGTATCTGTCATACTCAGAAACGCTTGAATAGATCTGATTTTTAACATAGTTCATGTACATGTTACTTAGGTGGTCCCGCTCCGCGGATATTGATGAATTCACTGAGGCACATTTAGCTGCGACTTAGAAAGGTAAGACAAGAAGATTGGGTGTTGAACCAAAGGCAGTTTCACTAGAACCGACCCTAATGCAGGTTCCCTGTTTATCATTTACAGCTCACGGTCCTGAAGAGAATTCCAGAACCTAGGAATTCGAAACGCGTAGACCCTTACACATCACGTTCTTTACGTGGAAGCCATAAGATATTACGAATGTACTCTTTCTCAAAATAGGAAGTCAACTATAAATGAGAATCTATGGTTTCATGAAACAAAAGTGTATATAAATTGAAAAAACTATATGTTCTTTTAGACTGACAAGTGGTTGAGTGTATGTTGAGTATGATGGATTATGCCCCCCAGTATGAATGATGTATGAAAGATATGTTTTGTAATTAACGTTCATGTTTTGTGTTGTTCTGTGCTTCAACAAAGTTTTTGTAAAGAAAAATTTGTTTATTTGAAAAATACAAAAAAGAAAAATATTTGTAAATAAAATGCAAATCTTGAATGGATTAATTCTATGAGAAAAGTCTCGGTTGCATTCTGTTTGAATCGGATGTAGTTCATATAAGAGTAAATTGAAGGAATTTGGCAGTATTGGCATTTTGTGTGATATTCATAGAATTCATATCTATAGCATAGAATATATAGCAGTCCCTCCCCTAACGGCGGCCGCCTGTGCCAGCTGCAGACGTTTGAAAAAGTGTCTTAAGAACAGCCTGCCCTACACCTGCTTGCTGCTTGGAGTGCACATCTACACAGTAGTGTTTAGTAAATGTGTGTGGTGTAGACCATGTGGCTGCTCTACAAATGTCTTCCAAAGGGATATTACCAAGGAAAGCCATGGAGGCCCCCAACTTGCGGGTGGAGTGGGCCCTGGGGGGGGACCGTTAAAGTGCGCTTAGCCTTGTGATAGCAAATTTGAATACACTTAACGATCCACCTGGCTATACCTGCTTTGGAAATGGGGTTGCCTTTGTGCGGGGCCGAAAAGGCAACAAAGAGTTGTTGTGTTTTCCTAAAATCCTTGGTCCTATCGATTTAGTACATCAAAGCTCATTTGACGTCAAGAGTGTGGAGCATTCTTTCGGCTACTGTCTCTGGGTTTTGAAAGAACGTGGGCAGTTCAATGGTTTGGTTGACATGGAACTGTGAAACCACCTTAGGAAGAAATTTAGGGTTAGTGCGTAACACCACCCTGTTTGAGTGAATTTGTATGAATGGCTCTTGGACAGTGAGCGCCTGGAGCTCACTAATACGTCGCAGAGACGTAATGGCTATCAGAAAAGCCACTTTCCACGTTAAAAACTCAACCTCGCATGAATGCAGAGGCTCAAAGGGTGGGCCCATCAGCCTGGTGAGGACCACATTAAGGTTCCATACAGGAGCTGGCGGGGTCCTGGGAGGGATGACCCGTTTCAGTCCTTCTAGGAAGGCTTTGATGGCAGGCACTCTGAAAACGGAGAGATGCTGCCTGTTTTGGAGATAAGCTGCTATGGCGGATAAGTGTATCCGAATGGAAGCATATGCTAGATTGCATTTGTAAAGATGTAACAAATAACAGATGATGTTATGAGTGGACGCATCTAGCGGGTTGATGTTGTGTTCTGTACAGTAAATGACAAACCGCTTCCATTTTGCTGCATAGCAAGCTCTGGTGGTGGGCTTTCTTGCCTCCCGTATGATATCCATGCAGTCGGGAGGCAAGTTAAGGTAGCCAAATTCTAAGACTTCAGGAGCCAGATCGCCAGGTTGAGCTGGTCCGGGTGCTGAATGTCGCCATGGCTCTGCGTCAAAAGTCTGGGCGTGAGGTGCAGCCTTTGATGCGGTACCACGGAGAGTTCTAGAAACGTGGTGTACCATGGTTGGCGTGCCCACGTTGGAGCAACCAGGATGAGCGTCATCGAGTGTTGCTTTAGCTTTCGTGCCACCAGCGGTATGAGAGGTGCTGGGGGAAAAGCATACGCAAATCTGCCTGACCAGTTCATCCATATCGCATTGCCCTGCGACTGTGGGTGAGGGAACCTGGTGGCAAAGTGTTGGCATTTTGCGTTTTCCCTTGTGGCGAACAGGTCTATCTGTGGATGACCCCACTGTTGGAAGTACGGGTGGAGTACTGATGGATGTAACTCCCACTCGTGCATTTGGTGGCTGTACCTGCTGAGCAGATCCGCCATCTGATTCTCTTTGCCCGGGAGGTGTTCCGCCATGAGGAAGATGTTCCTCTGAATGGCCCACTTCCACATGCTCTGAGCTAGATGAGACAACTGTGGAGTGTACCTCCCTGCTTCTGAATGTAGTACATGGCTGTCATGTTGTCCGTCCGGATCAACACGACTTTGTTGCACAGATGTACTTTGAATGCCTTCATTGCCATGAAGATCGCCATCAGCTCTAGGTGGTTGATGTGCATCTTCTTGTGCTGCGCAGTCCATAGTCCCTGCACTGTGTAGTGGAGTACTAGATCTCCCCAACCTTGGAGAAAAGCGTCCGTTGTTAGAATGATCTGTGGATCAGGCTCCCGGAACGGTCGGCCCTTGCAAAGGTTGTGTGGATTCCACCAATGCAGAGAGTTGTATGCCCGACCAGTCACCAACACTAGGTCCTTTAACTGTCCGCGAGCCTGGTTCCACTGACGTGCCAAGCACTCTTGAAGCAGACGCATATGTAGCCTCGCGTGCGGGACTATGAAGATGCAGGAGGCCATCATGCCTATCAACTGCATGAACACTCTTGCTGGTAGTGAGTGTTGCAGTCTGAACTTCTGGCAGAGCGACTGAATGCTGTCGATCCTCACAGGATTCGGCTGCGCCGTGGCCGCTAGAGTATCTATCGTCGCGCCCAGATACTGCCGCAGATGGGCTGGCTGTAGGTGCGATTTGGGATAATTTAGTGAGAATCCCAGACTGTGAAGAAGGTGAATGGTGTGGGACATGTTGGCGGCGCACAGCTGGGCCGACTTTGCTTGGACAAGGGGTAAACGTGAACGTTCTGCCTTCTGAGGTGCGCAGCCACTGTCGCCAGGCATTTTGTGAACACCCTGGGCGCCGTGGTCACTCCGAAAGGTAGGACCTTGAACTGATAATGCCGACCCTGAATGGTGAATCTGAAGTATTTTCTGTGTGATGGATGTAGAGCAATGTGAAAGTATGCATCCTTGAGATCCAAGGTTGTGAGGAAGTCTCCCTGGTTGAGCAACGGAAGAACCTGCTGTAGCGTCAGCATGTGAAAGTGTTCTGAGAGAATATATTGGTTTAGGGGTCGGAGGTCCAGAATGGGTCTGAGGGACCCGTCCTTTTTCGGGATTAAGAAGTACAGGGAGTACACTCCTGTGCCTTCTTCTTCCACCGGCACGAGCTCGATTGCCCCTTTTTGCAGCATGACAAGTACCTCCTGCTGCAATAAGTGCAAATGCTCTGTGGACATAGGACGGTGTTTTGGTGGCATGTTGGGTGGAGTGGATGTTAACTCCAGACAATAACCAAACTGTATACGTTTTCTGACCCACCTGTCTGTGATGATGGATTTCCAGACTGGCAGAAACTGCTGGAGTCTCCCCCCGACAGGTGTTGTGTGGTCGGGGGGCAGTGGCAGGGCGTCACTGTTTGGTGGAGGCAGAGGAACGGGAGTTGTTATTTCCACGGCCTCTGCCCTTGGCACTGTTGCCCCGATAGCCGCCTCTACTCTGCTTGGTGTAAGAGGACTGCGCTCCACCTTTAGTGTATTGCGTTTGCTGGGACATCTGGCCTCTGGAAACACCTCTATTGCCTGAGCGACAAAAAGTATTGGTCCGAAACTGTTGGGACTGGAGAGCTCCCATGGACTTTGCAGTCTCTGTATCCTTCTTTATTTTTTCCAGTGTGGTATCTACCTCAGGACCAAACAACCTATCAGGGTTGACCAGCTGATTGAGTATGGTGGTTTGTATCTCCGGCTTGAAACCGGAGATTCTGAGCCATGCCTGACGTCTCAACATCACACTGGTGTTAATGGCCCTGGCCGCGGTGTCCGCCACGTCCAGCGCACATTTAATAGAAGCGTTGGAGATGAGCTTCCCATCCTGAATGAGCATTTCCGCCGCCTCTTTATACTGATCGGGAAGATGTTGTAACAGTGTCTCTAGTGTGTCATAGTGCGCCCTGTCATGTCTGGCCAAGAGTGCCTGAGTGTTTGAGATACGCCAGATATTGGCTGCTTGAGCCGCCACCCTCTTTCCTGATGCCTCCAGCACTTTAGATTCCTTGTCTGGGGGAGGAGCATCACCAATGGTTTGAGAATTTGCCCTTTTCCGGGCATTAGAAACGACCAGAGAGTCCAATGGCAACTGGCCCTTGATGTAGGTAGGGTCTCCAGGTGCCGGCTTATATTTTTTTTCAATTCTAGGGTTGACCACCCTGGCACGTGTGGGTTCCTTAAAGATGTCTGCAGCATGTTTGAGAACCCCTTTCAACATTGGGAGAGTTTTGACAGTCTTTTCTGCTGTTGAAAAGGTATCAAAAAGGAAGTCCACGTCAACAGGGTCAGCGTGCAGCTCGACGTCGTGGTTTGTAACCGCCCTTTCAAAGAGAGCATTAAATGCTGCAGAATCCTCAGTAGGATATGTTTTAACAGTGTACACGTGAGTGTCCGGGCAGTTTGCGGATCCCCTGGGTCCCCTGCATCTGCCCAAGAGTCCTGCTGATCCTCAGGATCAGTGTTGGCAGGAAAGTTATACTCTTCGCCATCACGTTCCCCAGCCTCCACATCTGAATAAGTGGGTGAGGGTGTGGCAACTTTAGGAGTCTGTTGAGCAAGTGGCTCAACCAGAACCGGGGAATCCGTAGAAGGCTTCTTGTGCTTCAAAGGAATAGTGTAGGACTCCAAAGGCTGCGTTGCTGAGATTTTTCTCTTGTAGAGGGTAAGTTTACCGGTGTCGGTGTCGGTAAAGTGTTCCGACTGCTCCTCCATCAAGGGTTGTCGATGCTTCAAGCTCTCAAGCTGCGGAGAAGGCTTCGGCCCTGCAGACCCTTGCACGGGCGCGTTGGCGACCGACCTTGGTGCGAAGGCCTTTGGTGCCACCTTCGGCGGCAACGTAAACAGGAGTGGCGTCGAAGACTGTGGCGTTTCAGCAGCCGGCTTCGGGGTGGAAGCATCCTTCAGATCGACCGCGGAAGCCTTGTTCCTGATGCGTTGCAGTGAGTCCGACACCTGCTTCGTAAAGGAAGCGGACGGTTTCGTCGACCCGACAGATGTCCTTGGTCCACCAGCGTGTGAAGACTGAAGCGTCGATGTTTTGGTTTTCTCCGGCCGAGGCACAGGAGCAGCTCTCTCAGGTGCGCCGTGTCCTCCTTCCGCGCCGACGGCCTTTGGCACTGACGACTTCGGTTCGGCGGCCTTGACTCCCGGGGTTGGGGCCCCAGTCTTCGGCTCGACGCCCTTCTTCGATTTTGGATCGACGCCCTTGACCGACTTCGGCTCGACGCCTTTGGTCGACTTCACCGGGTCGACAGGCTTTTTCGGCTGCGGCCGCCCAGACATATCGGAAGACGAGGAGGTGGCCAGAGGGACAGACGTTTTCTGTTTCGTTGGCGCTTCCATCACTTTCGGTTTCGTCGACACCGAGGGTTTTACTTTCGGTTTCGTTTTGACGACCGGCGGCTCCGCAGAAGTGTCCGTAGCCGGGCCCGCAGGCGAGCCGTGGATTTGGGTGCAAGGTCTTGGGTAAGGCCGTGTGGCGATCCCGCGACCTGAGCCTTCGTGATTGTTCGAACGTTGCATAGCTCTTCGCCTGAGCTATCTTCCATGGCCCCATAGGCCTCATTGTCGTCTCCTACCTCGTCGACGTCTTCTGGATCGAGCGCCTCGACATCCGCGTCGTAGTCGCAGTCGATCTCCTCCGCAGGAGGTGAAATTTGCAGACGAACTTCTTGTTCGTCGGCGTCTTCTCTATCGAAGATGTCTACCGGTGCCGGTGCCGACTGCTGGGCCTCCAGTCGCGCCACGCGCCGAAGCCGAATCGTCTTCTTTGATCGAAACCGGGAACAAGCCATACAGTTGGCTTCATCGTGGTCCGGCGACAGGCACTTGTTGCACACTGGGTGGACGTCGATGTGGGGATACTTCGATCCATACACGGGACATTTCTTGAACGGGCTCCGTTCCATGATGTGTCGTTGAAAGTCTTGCTGGGTCGACTGGGCCTCAAGCACCAAAGAGTCACGCGACTCCTCTTAAGAAAGTCAATATCGATTCTGAACTGGAGAGAACGAATACGCATCCGAACCCAATGGCGGAAAAAAACAATCTGGGGATGAAGTCGATGCCCATGCGCACTGTAGTCCAGGGGAGGAGCCACCTATCTCGTGATACTTCGAAGACTCTTCCAGGACAACAATGTGCAATCATCCGGACCCAACACTAGGCGGCGATCTATGCTATAGATATGAATTCAGCAGCCCACATGCCACGAACACTCCTGTTCCCTGATGTAGCAAGGGGACTGTCTCTATGGCTTGCTTTTGAAGCAGTGAGCGAACTTCTTGTTTTAAAACTGTAAGATCTTCTGTGGACATTGGACGCTGCTTGGTTGGTATGTTTGGGGGGTAGCTGTTAGTTCCAGGCAGCAACCATATTGGATAACTTGTCTGTTGTGATGGAGTTGCAGACAGGTAGGAACTGTGATAATCTTCCACCGACCGTAGTGGAATGGCCTGGGGAGAGAAGAGGGAAGTCGTTGTTTAGAAGCAGGGGAGGTGAGAGTGTTATTGTTACTGCGGCCTCTTCCTTTGTTGTTATTCCCTCTGTAACCTCCTCTAAAATATCCTCTGTTGGGGGATGTTTGGGTGGTGGTTTTTAAGGAAGATGAGGTATCTGTACAGATGTTTTTAGAGACATCTCTATTAAAGGAGCGACAAAGGAGCAACGTGTGTGTGTGGAGACTGTAAGGTTCCCAATAGACTTTGCAGTCTCTGTGTCTTTCTTCATTTTGCAAGAGTTGTGTCTACAGCCGGTCCAAAAAAGTGTTCTTGATTGAACGGCTGATTTATAATGATTGTCTAAACCTCTTGCTTAAAGCATGAAATGCATAGCCAGGCATGTGGTCTGAGCAGTACACTAGTATTAATGGACCTGGAAGCAGCGTCTACTGCATCAAGGGCACATTTAACTGAGGCATTTGTTATTAATTTTCCTTCTTGAATGAGGTCATTTGCTTGAGTTTTGTATTGGTCGGGTAAATGCTGTAATAGGGTTTCCAGCTGGTCATAGTGGGACCTATCTTATCTAGCCAACAGTGCTTGAGTGTTGGCTATGCGCCAGTGATTGGCCGCATGCGCAGCTATCCTTTTGCCCGATGCCTCTAGTAATTTGGATTCTTTATCGGGGGTGGTGCATCCCCGGAGGTTTGTGAATTGGCGCAAATCCTAGCGTTGGAAACTACTAGTGAATCCAAAGGCAGCTGTCCTTTGATATAGGCAGGGTCGTCAGGGGCAGATCTAGATTTCTTATCAATTATAGGATTTAGAACTCTGGCTCTTACAGGGTCTTTGAATATGTCAGGGGCATGTTTAAGGACCCCTTTGATCATAGGTAATATTTGTACAGATTTCTGAGACTGTAAAAATGTATCTAAATGGAAATCCTCCTTTGGTGTGTCTGAGTGCATGGTCACGCCATGAAAAATAGCAGGCCTATTAATGAGTTAGCCAAAACCAATATTTTAGTCTAGGGGAGATGGTTTTGTTGGGTATGGCAGTGGGCTTGGGAGGTTTATTGGATCTATTGGGTCGTTGAAATCCCAATCGTCCTGTGGTATTTCATTTGGATCTGTGAACGGGTCAATAGGGTGTCCCCCCCACCCTTGCCCCCACTCCACCCCCCTCCCTCCCCCCCAAGTCATCATCCTCATCTTGTGGTGGTGTATATAATAGAGAAGCTACAGGTTGTGGTGTAACTGGTTTAGGGAGAGGAAAGGGATTGGAAGGAAAGACAGGAGAAGAAGGAGGCATAGGTGAAGTGGCACAGTCCGTCTTGACAGGCACTGGAGTGTGTGAGTTCTTGCTGTTGGATGGCACAGCTATGATATGTCCTGTTTTGGGATCAATGTGGATCTTTTTCTGTTTGGGATCTACAGGATCCGTTTGAAACTCTTCCTCTGTAACCGCTTTCGGCACTGTTTTTTTTCAGTTCCGAGCGGGGTTGATTTTTGTGCTCTTCAGCCTTATGAGGCGTGGTAGAATCCTTTGGCTTGTTTTTCAGTTTCGAAGACTTGGGTTTCGGAGCTGGATCATGATCTTTAGGCTTGGAAGTGTTCAAAGCTGTTTTATAGATAGGCCTTGAGGGTTTCGGGCCGGTTTATCTTTCGGCGCGGAAGGAATCGGAACTGATTTTGGAGCAGAGTGTTCTTTTGGCTTCGGTATCGAAGGCGCCGGAGGGACTATAAAAATGCGGTTTGCTCGGTCCCGAGCTACCAGAAGGCTTGTATTTCTTCTTCGGAGCCGGGCCTGAAGGCAGAGCTTCTGAAGCGTGTTTTCAGTCGCGACTAGGGCCAACAGGCGAAGTCTTAACCAGTGCCTTTTGTTTTGGTGGTGGGGTTGAGGTTGGGGCAGGGGCAGTAGTACTCACTCATTGACCAGGAGTGATGGGGTCATCCGAGTCTTCTGCCTCTGACATGATTTCCTGATCTTCGGAATCTTTTTCTGGGACATCTGGGTCTTCGTCGAAGAGGTCTACTGGTTCCAGAGCTGATCTTTGCGCCATGATGCGTCGTCGAGCAAGACGATCTCGGATAGTCTTTTTCGATCGAAAAGAGGTGCAGGCTTGGCAGCTGGATTTGTTGTGTTCTGGCGAGACACACAGGTTACAGACCTTATGATGGTCACCGTGTGGTAACTTTGCTCCACACTGGGGGCATTTTTTTGAACGGCGTCCTTTCCATGAGCCGTAGGCCCTACGGCGTCGATAGGCCCCACGGCTAGCGTCAATGACCAGAATCGAACCGATGAAGGTAACTTTGAAATTTGAAGAGAATTCGAAGAGTTAGAGAAGTTGTGCGCATCGAAAGAGTTTGAAAACGAAGTTTTGAACCAGTGCGCAAAAGTTGCATCCGAACCCAAAGGCGGAAAAAAACAATCTAAGGATGGAGTGGATGCCCATCCGCACAATCGTCCAAGGGAGGAGTCACCTATCTCGTGACTACAAAGACTTTTTCCAAGACAACAACAAGAAGCAACCATCCGAGCCCAACACCAGATGGCGATCTAATGCAAAGTGTGTGATCTGCAGCTCATATGCCTCGAACACTCAATTTCCAAATATTATTGTTTGTACATGTCACGGGGCGGGGGCAACTGACCCCGTGGATGGTGAGCCGATGACCCCTTGGTGGACCACCGCACCTGGTTTACGTTCTTCCCTTGCCCCCATGCAGCCCCAGGACGATCTGGACCCCGAGGAATGGAGGACGGGTGACCCGGAATACTGGTGGCCTATGAACCCGGAGGCTGAGCACGTCTCCTTTAAGGCCTGGGAGACCGGCGCGGTAGCCCCGCCCCCTGCACAGGAAGAGGCAACTTCAAAAGAGCCCTGGACGGAGGAAGAGGCGGAGAACGCGAGCCCCGAGTCGAGAGGACGCGAGGCGTTTCCCAGGAGTAACCCCGGCGGAGGAGAACCACGGACGAGCCCAGCTGTACCTTCCCTGACGAGCCCACAAGACGAGTCCTCGAGGAGCCCAGGAGAAGCAAGCCAGCGGCCAGGAGAGCCGAGGAGACACGTTCCGCCCTGCCACACGCCCACGGGAGGAGTGTGGCTCAAACAGGTACGGGGGCGTATGGCGGGTTGGCTGGGACAAAGTCCGCTACCCCCTAGCAAGTAAAGAATCCTGCACGCGTGTCCCTGTTACCGCATCCCCTAACCCCGACCTCACGAGCACCGACTGAGCACTTGTTTGCCTTTGACTTTAACACACGAGTGCACTGGTGTCCCTCACCCCTGGTCCTTGCATAGCATTGAGAAAGCAGCCACTAACCTCCGGTTTCCTTTCCTTCCTCGCTGCGGCCGGAGCTGCCTTCTGGGGACGACCGGACCACCGGCCCTGACACCCTGGATCCTGCCCGGACCACCTACGATCCTGCCGCCTTCGCGAGGGAAAGGCTAACCAGCCGCCAACGGAAAACATATACTGTGCCAATTAAAATAAAACCCTCTTTGAAAAGGATTCCTGCCTATGCCGACTCTGCTTCCCTTGATACCCTCTTGGGCCCACTAGTCGTACCTGCGTCAGACCAGGCTCCACTGCCCACCCCCTCACAAGTGGTGTCAGAAGTGGGATCGGTAGACCAGTCCATCTGTGACACCGAGATGGACGCCCTCATCCAGCATCTCATCAAGGGACAAGAAAAACTGGAATGGGCAGTGGAGAGGCAGCTGACCTCCGCACAGGCAGACAGAGACCTGTTTAAGTCCACCTTCTCCGCCCAGCTAGAGAGCATGAAGAGTGGGCCCCCCCCTTCTTTGACCCCTACGAGCGAACCAAGGATCCATAGTCCCCACCCCTCAGGTATCGCCCTACAGAAATACCTGCAGGGGGAAGACCCTGATGCATTTCTAATGAATTTTGAAAGGGCCGCGAGGGCGTTGGGATGGCCCGAAGACAAATGGCCGTTTTTCCTGGCCCCTTTGCTGACTGGGGAGGCACAGTCCGCCTACCAGGCCGCGAATCCCTTGGGGAACACTCCCTATGCGGCTATAAAGGGGGTGATCTTGGACCACTTGGGGCTGGACCAGGAGGCCTACCGAGTCAAATTCAGGAAAGAGCGTGGCATCCCGGGAGAAAACCCAAAGACCCTGTTCTACCGCCTCAAGATGGCCGCAGACAAGTGGCTCACCCCAGACACTTGCACCAAAGAGGAGATCCTACACAAGGTGTACTTGGAGCAGTTTATGGAAGCTCTTCCATATGCCTCACAAAGGTGGCTGAGGCAACATTCCGGACTGGGGATAGAACAGGCCATCAACATGGCCGCCAACTTCGCTAGAGCCCAACCCAAGGCTCTCCCGTGGGAACACGAGAAGGCCTTGAAAACACCCTTGGCGGGGAAGACGGAGAAGAAACCGAAAACCGGTGGGGATTACGGTCGGATGAAAACACCGGGGCCGATAGCCCCCCTGATGAGAGGACCTCAGTGTTACGACTGCGGCGAGTGGGGCCATATCGCTAGGCTGTGTCCCCGGAAACGTCCGCCCCCGGAAGAACCGATGGAGGTCGGATACTTGCCCCGAGCGGTGCTCTATTCCTCGGAGATGGGCTCCTCATTTTATGTGAGTATGTGGATGAATGGCTTGCGCATAAGGGCCCTGTTAGACTCAGGGTGCAGACAGTCCGTAGTGCAGAAACATCTGGTCACTCCACGGCAGTACATCCCCGACGCCGTAGTCCACATCAGGTGTGTTCACGGCGACGTCAAGCCCTACCCCCTGGCCACCATCACCCTCACCCCCAAGGGGAAAGCCCCCTGCACAGTAAGGGTGGGAGTAGTGGACACCCTACCCGAAGACGTGATTGTGGGAGTGGATAACCCCGACTTCCTCTCGATGTTCAGGGACTCTCTAAACCGGTCCCCTGGGTCAGGGACTAACCCCCTTTCGCATTACATTGCTCCTGAGCCCTGGACCACGGACCACAGTTTCCGCTTCGCGCAAGCCGAAGACAGGACCCTGTTTAACGCCTGGGAAAGCGCTCACGCCCCCCAAAGCCCAGACCGCCCAGAGTACCCGACTTTCAGCATACGGAACGGGCTCCTGTACCGACTTCCCCGGGAGGACTGCCAACCCCAGTTGGTCGTACCCCGCTCCTTCCGGGAACAAGTACTTTTTTATGCGCACACCCACCTCACTGCCGGACACACGGGCAAGGAGAAAACCACAGAGACCATCCTGAGGTATTTCTTCTGGCCCGGCATATACAAAGAGGTCCAGGAATACTGCTCCCACTGCGAAGTGTGTCAACGAAGGAACACCAACCGGCCGAGTGCCGCGCCCCTTAGACCCTTGCCCATCGTGGGCACTCCCTTTGAGAGAGTCGGCATGGACCTCATAGGGCTCCTGCCCAAAACAGCAAAAGGACACGTCTACGCCTTGGTCATCGTGGATTATGCCACTAGGTTCGTGGAGGCATTTCCCCTGAGGGCACCCACCACCGCAGCCATCTCAGATCGGTTTGTGGAGTTGTTTGCTAGAGTGGGTTTCCCGAAAGAGGTGCTGACCGACCAAGGGACTCCCTTCACCTCCAAGCTTATGAGGGAAGTCTGCAAGGCCTTAAACATTAAACATCTGAAAACGTCGGTTTACCACCCCCAGACCGACGGACTGGTGGAGCGATACAACCAGTCCCTAAAGAACGTCTTGAAGAAGATGATGACAGCAGAAGGACCGGATTGGGATCGCCTGCTACCCCTGGCCCTTTATGTCTTACGGTCCCAAAAACAGAGCAGTTTGGGGTGTTCTTCGTTTGAACTGTTGTATGGAAGGCACCCCAGAACCTTATTGGAGATCACAAAGGACCTTTGGGAAGCCGAGGAAATACAGGAACAGCAATCCGTCCTCGAATACACCAGGCACCTAAAGAGCAGACTGGGGAAACTACGCGGTCTCGCCTCCTCGAACCTCGAACAGAAACAACATGAACAAAAAAGGTACTACGATCGGGGAAAAAGACTGAGAAGCATAGCGGTGGGGAAATGGGCCCTGGTCCTGATGCCCTCCATGAGCGGGAAATCCAAGGGGGAGTGGCAGGGTCCCTACAAAGTGGTGGAAGCCCTCGGCGACACCACGTATCGCCTACAACTGACCCCCAGGAAGACCCAGAGCTACCATATCAACATGCTGAAGGAGTGGTTGGGACCGGCTCCCCGGGGAGTCCTCCATGCGGAGACGTCAACCATTCCCCAACTGGTAGTGAACCCCGCATTGACCAAAGAAGAGGAAGTCTCGCTGAGGCAAGCCCTACATTCTTATTCGGACATATTTTCGGACCTCCCCGGTAAAACCTCGCTGGTAGAGCATCACATCAATACCGAACCCGGGAAGACTGTAAAACAGAGACCCTACAGGATCCCCGAGGCAAGAAGAACCGCGGTGAACAAGGAAGTCCAAGCCATGCTGGACTTGGGGGTGATTCGGCCTTCGACCAGCGAGTGGTCCTCGCCCATCGTGATGATACCCAAACCTGACGGGACGAAGAGGTTCTGCATGGACTTTCGGGCACTGAATGCCGTATCCACCTTTGACACATACCCCATACCAAGGGTGGACGAACTGATCGAGAAGATCGGGGACGCCGTCTACATAACCACCCTGGACCTCACGAAGGGGTATTGGCAGGTGCCCCTCCGTGAGGAAGACCGGAAGAAGACGGCGTTCGTAACGGATCAGGGGTTGTATGAGTTCACCGTCCTACCCTTCGGCCTCCACGGGGCCCCCGCAACCTTCCAGCGCCTGATGAACCAAGTCCTAAGGCCCCACCTTCGTTACTGTTCCGCCTATCTGGATGATATAGTGATATTCAGTGGTAGTTGGGAAGAGCACCTTGAACATCTAAGAGCAGTGCTAGCGGCTCTACAGAAAGCTGGACTACATGTCAACTCCCGGAAATCCAGAGTGGCGTTCACAAAGGTGAATTATCTGGGATACGTTCTGGGTGACGGCCAGATAGCCCCCCAAGATGCCAAGGTACAAGCCATAACAGCGGTGACCTACCCAACCACAAAAAGGGAGCTGAGAGCCTTTTTAGGGCTCATAGGGTATTACAGGCGGTTCATACCCAACTTCGCGGAAGTGGCCGCTCCGCTTACCGATTTGCTAAGGAAGGACGTCCGGCCCAGGGACATAGCCTCTCCCTCCCCTGAGGCTCAACAGGCCTTCCACATGCTCAAAAGATCCATGACCACGGCCCCCCTCTTGATATCCCCTAAGTTCGACAAACCTTTTTCATTGGCCACTGATGCCTCTAACACCGGAGTGGGAGCAGTATTGTCACAAACAGGGGCCGACGGGAGGGAACATCCGGTAGTGTACATCAGCCGCAAGCTATTCCCCAGGGAGACAAAATATTCCACCATTGAAAGGGAATGTCTCGCCATCAAGTGGGCGATAGAGAAGCTAAGATATTACCTTGAGGGCCGGCCATTCATCCTTCATACTGACCATGCCCCTCTCCGTTGGATGCACCAACAAGGTAGTCACAACCCCAGGGTCCTCAGATGGTTCCTCTCCCTCCAGCCCTATGCTTTTACAGTGGTACACCGCAAGGGGACGGACAATGGGAATGCGGACTTCTTGTCAAGGGTTCAGCCTCTCCCCGATCGGGAGAGTCCAGGGGGGGAGGTGTGTCACGGGGCGGGGGCAACTGACCCCGTGGACGGTGAGCCGATGACCCCTTGGTGGACCACCGCACCTGGTTTACGTTCTTCCCTTGCCCCCATGCAGCCCCAGGACGATCTGGACCCCGAGGAATGGAGGACGGGTGACCCGGAATACTGGTGGCCTATGAACCCGGAGGCTGAGCACGTCTCCTTTAAGGCCTGGGAGACCGGCGCGGTAGCCCCGCCCCCTGCACAGGAAGAGGCAACTTCAAAAGAGCCCTGGACGGAGGAAGAGGCGGAGAACGCGAGCCCCGAGTCGAGAGGACGCGAGGCGTTTCCCAGGAGTAACCCCGGCGGAGGAGAACCACGGACGAGCCCAGCTGTACCTTCCCTGACGAGCCCACAAGACGAGTCCTCGAGGAGCCCAGGAGAAGCAAGCCAGCGGCCAGGAGAGCCGAGGAGACACGTTCCGCCCTGCCACACGCCCACGGGAGGAGTGTGGCTCAAACAGGTACGGGGGCGTATGGCGGGTTGGCTGGGACAAAGTCCGCTACCCCCTAGCAAGTAAAGAATCCTGCACGCGTGTCCCTGTTACCGCATCCCCTAACCCCGACCTCACGAGCACCGACTGAGCACTTGTTTGCCTTTGACTTTAACACACGAGTGCACTGGTGTCCCTCACCCCTGGTCCTTGCATAGCATTGAGAAAGCAGCCACTAACCTCCGGTTTCCTTTCCTTCCTCGCTGCGGCCGGAGCTGCCTTCTGGGGACGACCGGACCACCGGCCCTGACACCCTGGATCCTGCCCGAACCACCTACGATCCTGCCGCCTTCGCGAGGGAAAGGCTAACCAGCCGCCAACGGAAAACATATACTGTGCCAATTAAAATAAAACCCTCTTTGAAAAGGATTCCTGCCTATGCCGACTCTGCTTCCCTTGATACCCTCTTGGGCCCACTAGTTGTACCTGCGTCAGACCAGGCTCCACCGCCCACCCCCTCACAGTACACTATATAGTTTTTATCAGTAAAACTGAATGTCAGTGGGAAATGTTGGTGCCATTTCAATGTAACATCTCCTGATTGGAAATGATTGTTCTACCACTTCATGCTTTAGGGATGCATTTATTTAAAGTGATCGGTTTTAAACATGATTGGAGAAACATGCCTGCCTCCACCATGATGACAAGGCTGTCAAACTATGAGGCAATACGGGGGTCATGTGTATCCTATATGTGGCTAGCTTTGTATTCTATATGTAGCAAAAGTTGAGTCTATTAAATCAAAGAAAAGAGTGTTTTGTACCGCAGACATACAGAACTCACATATTGGAAAGTGCTCTCATATGCGAAAAAGAAGAAAATGGCGGCTGAGTGAATTCAAATATTTGCCCAGGATGATATCATTTGGAACTCGGAGATGGGTCAAGAGCATTACAATTAGGTCAAGTAGATTTCAGTCACTAGACCTGCAGGTCTAGTAACACTGTTAGGATTTTTCTAGGCCTGTACAGTTAAGTTTAGCATTGATAGAGCAAGATTTCGCATCGCGACTTGCTCGATTCATGAACCTCGGATCTGTTGTAACCTCGTAACGAATTGTACGTTTTACTAATATCTTTTATTTTTGATATCTATGTATGATAGAGAAGCTTGCGTATGTGTTTTATTAATACGAATAACTTTTGTAATTCTAAAATGGCCGCTGCTTGCATTTCTGCTTCTGCGCATGCGTCAGGCATAGTCACGTGTTGTGAAGCAGTCACATTTTTGGAGGGAAAGGGTGCGCATGCGTAATAGCCTCAAGATGGCAGCACTTACTAGTAAACGTGATGCTTACCCCGCTGCTCTTGTGATCTTGTCCGTTGCACTTACTGTTAACTGCATAGTATATTTTTATGATGATAAACGTGAAGTACGAAATTATGACATGTAATACCTTCATTTATTTCTATGAGCTAATTTGTTTTCGCTTACTTTTCATGTATCGCGGGAAATGGGGGTCTGACCGAGCCGAGAACCATCTTGAAAGTCCCTTCTGCGCATGATCATGCAGCCGGGGAAATTCAGCCTTGAACAGTGGAACTCAGCCAGCTGGCAGAGACGGGCAAGATGCTCCTGAGAAAGTGACCTTCGACCCAGCAGGATGGAGTTGAATGTACCCATATCGAAACAATTGTTAATGTTTCATTGTACTCCACTGGCAGGTCTCATGAGAACCCCAATCTTGCTAGGCGGTGCCCAAACATGTAAATAGGGGCTTAGAAAAGTCTGTTCTGATTGGTGTGTTAACCAAATCCTACCTTAGGACCAATCGAAATTGGGGATTCTAACACTTTGCAACATTGGGTGGGTTGGGGGGGGGGGGTGGTACACTGTCCCAAAACAGTATATCTAGCCTAGGTTCACCTAGGGAATTTGTCCGACTTGTCTGAATAGCTGACCTGTCACTGACCCAACGCACTCAATAGGTGACTTGATACAGAGGTGCTGCGGAGCTCTCTGTCCGAAATTTGACCATAGACTCTGAAGGTTTTACTGAACCTTAAGTGCTGGCAGAGCACTTTGCTGGGACATTCGCTGACCCAATCGGGGTCCTGAGCGATAGCTGCAGAGAGGGTGGAGCGCTGGCGTTGCTTCCAAACTGCGGGTGCTGGTCGTATCCTGGTGGTCCTGTCCTGATCCTAATCTGGGTTTCCTGTCCTGTCCTGGGGTGTCCATTCTGCACCTGCTGTCCCACTGAGGGTTATCCTTCCTTGAGGGTTTTCCTGTCCTTAACTGACCCGGGGCCAGGGTTGGTTTTCACACCAGTCTAGGTAAATATCGCTCTGAGTTCTTAAACTGCACCTTTCTATTTTTCTGTCTTTGCTTCAATAAAGACATACCTTTGCATATGATAATTTTCCATGTTTTTCGCAACTATTGCATATCATAAAGTTATTTGCATTTAATTTCATAGCGTGTTCCTATGTTACCCTACCTTTTGGAAATCATTTTCTGCATTGCAGTTTGCAATTTACTGTTATGGTCCCTAATTTCTCTCATAAAATTGACTAAAGTAATTTAGAATTATAGCGTGTTGCACTTTTCTACCCCTTCTATAGATGTATAGGTTTCCCTAGTGTCTTACCCTCGCAGTATGTCCCAATGCTAAAATCCTAATACGTGCATAATAATTCCTAGCATTTAGTACACTCCCTTGAATTTCATTTCCGTTATCTCTGAATTTCCCTCATTATAAGGTTAAATGGTTGCCTGTATACTCTTCCTATATGGATATGTGCTCTTCGTTATTCTGATTATAGATTGCCTTATTGCTATAAACTGTATGATTGCAGAATCTGAAATCTAAGATAAACTTTTAAAACTTCCCAGTTGTCCGTGGTCATTTCATGAAAGTAAAGGTTTAAACGTTGGGTTTGTATTCTTCCTGCCTTTCTTTTTACAGCTAGCTCCCTGACCCATCGTGGTCATAGGTGCCCGTATCTGTGGATGGTAAGTCGGGTACACTAGAAAATAGTAGGAAAAGGGATTCACAATTGCTGGTAATAGATTGCAAGGTCATCTGATCAATGTGGATAGTGAAGTAAAGTATATGGGCCCGAGAACGAAGTTGTTGAAAATATTGGTCGGGTGACCTGCGATCTCTATCAGTAATTTTCTGGTAGCAGAGGAAATGGTTAGGGACTAGTTAAAGTCAGGTAGGACTAGTTAGGTTAGATAAAGTTGGATGCTGCTAGGTCAAACGTTAATGCTGCTAGAAGGGTAAACCACTTCACGGGAATTGATCACTCACGTGGAAATGTTTACTTTGAAAAATTATGAAATGTTTTAAATTGTTTTTCTTATTATTATACTGATATATGTATTAACACACTTGTGAGTTATTTGTTAGATGTTGTTGGGAATCCCCGGGGAAATTGAATAGCGAATGGTGAATAGAATCCATTCGTGTTGAGGTCACTTGCTCGAAGGAAAGTTAGTGCAGGTTAGGTAGAACTGGAAGCACTGACTAGGGTTTTCTGAATGTATGATTGAATAAATGTTAGCAACGAGGTTCATTGGCAAAATTCCTATTGTGGCATAACCTAGTAAGGGTCACATCGGAAGAGTAGCGGGTTCACCGAAGCTTGGCTGAAAGCAAAGGGGTTCGCGGGTGAAACTTTAGACTTAGCAAATATCCCAGAAGGTGGATGAGTCTGAGGAAATAACAGGTTCCCCAATGCTCGTGTGAAGGATAGGCGGAAGAGATCTATCCGTAGCGTGTGAAAGGTAAATGGAAGTAGTTTACTTGCAGTGAAATTCTTTCTGTCTAGACACTTGAGCACAGTGGCGAATGTGTATTCGTTGTGAAATAACCAAGCACTAAGCACTTTAGAAAGAAAGAAAGTTTCCGTTACCTTGTAAAGGAGGGAGTCAGTTGCGAAGCTGCTCTGACGTCACTCTGTGCCGCGCTGGGATTGGTAGACACAGCGGGCTGGTAGCGGAGCTGGAATTGTAAAGGAGGGGTGAGTGCCGGAGCGTGAGAACTGTCTCGCGAAAAGGCCGCGCACCCATTGGTCGAGATTATTTGAATTCGTGCATTTCATTGGCTGCACGAAAATAAGAAACGCATTTAGATTGGAAGTGACTTTGTAAACAGAGGTCACTTGTAGGAGTCGTATGTGGCACTCGTATAGACCACATACTCGACCTGATCCACGGTATATGGGATTTGAGAACGATCAGTGGAAAGGTGTAAAAAACGACATTATGTACGGAAATAAGAGAAAATTGTCTCTTGTAAATAAGGTAAAGAATTATTTCAAAAAGGACAAACCAATTAGGACCCGAGAAGATGTTGTCATTCCACCACCAAATACTCCCGCATCTTTCATGTTATTTGACAAAGGGTACCACACCTGCGTATGGTTGGAGAATTGGGTGGAGTACACCAAGGATGACGGAGTATTGGCTTTTCCGGTAGACGGTACATTTAATGGCAGAATTTTGTTTAATTTGAGAACCAGAATGAATGACTTACATCCTAGACCTAGATTAACGCAGTATGAAGCACTGGAATTATGGGAGATTGAAGCTTTTGAAAGGGATAAACCACGAATGGATAAAGGATTAACGAAACTTTATCCCAAATTGAAACAGGAAACCCGAGACAAAAAGATGAAACAGTGGAGACAGAATATGATGGTTGAGGGACTGTTTCCAATGATGCCCGCGGGTGGTCCTCCCGGGGGGGAGAATAGGACAGAGAAATGCAAACATTGGGTGCCTCTGAGTGAGTCGGATGATGAATTATTAGATGACATGTGTATGAGAAGTCCACCTCCTTATAATGAAGGACACCGACCTTCCAGTGCAGGAGATATTTCCCGAAGACTTCCTCCTCAAGAGGAGGCCAGATCCGCAAGCGTGGGAGGAGGTTACCAAATACCTCCCTATACCGAAAGTCTAGGACCCATAGAGCCCAGAGAGATTTACCCAAAAAGACCCACTAGTGGAGAGACAAGATACTCGGGAGAAAGGGGGTCTTGTGCTAGACTTCCCTATGAAGGTGAGGAAAGACCCCAAGGTTCAGGAATGCCGATTTTAAATCCTCTTTATGAGGAAGAACCAAGATCCCTAGGCACGGGAACTTTATTTCCAAGACCTAATTATGGTGAAGGACCAAGAGAGACACATCCCACTGCCCCGAGTTATGCTCCAGTTTTAACTCCTCAGATAATACATGACAATCCAGTTGAGAGAATTTTTGAGGACAGGGAACGAGATGCTCTAGCTAAACAGAGAGCTGAAATAGTTCAGAAAATCTCCCAGTTAAATACAAGTCCTGAAGCCTTGACGATCCCAGTAACTATCGGACCAGTAGTTCCGATGTATGGGGACCGTCAAGGGAGTCCGAAAACTCCAGTCATTACTCCAGTGATAGTACCGCCTAGAGCAGAACCCTTAATTGTAGATGACCAGACAAGTGAATGCGAGTCTGAGGTCTCGCTATTGGACCTACCTACTAAACCCACAGGAAAGAGAATGCAGAAAAGGCATAACCCTTTCAACGCGAGGGAGATTCAGATGGAATCGACTTCGGGTACCAGGAGTGTCACGCTGGTAACTCCTGAAGAAATAGAAAGATGGAGTCAAGAATTTGATAAACAACCTCCACCAACGAAACATTTAGATCTATATAAATTGAGAATAGAAGAACTAATGGCAGGAAACGTGGGATTAGACAGGTTAAATACCTACTTTGAAGAAGAGATGCTGTTTATTTGCAAAAGTCTCACCCGAAATACCAGAGTACTTCATGAAAGATTGACAGATACTGCTGCTAGCATGGGAATAGATATCTCAAAATCGAAGCCCTTACAGAAGCCGTACCGAGCAGATTTCTCAGACAAGGATTTAGAAAACTTGAATGTGTCAGGGAAAAAGGCCCAGGTCAAAGAACTATTGTCAGTATTGCAGAAATGGGGAGATGTGGAAAAGTGGAAAGCAAGATGGGCTAGAAAGAAAGATGAGGCCAGGTCTAGGCAGGTAACTCCCGAATTCGCTCAAAGAGAAGCTGAAAAGCCAGAACAACTATGCCCCATGCGCGAGGTGCCAGGGGGAAAATATGTACATGTTCCATGGTCCAGACAGGATATTGTATCCTTTACTAATGATTTCCCAAAATTACGAGAAAAGCCTGTGGACTGGTACAGGCAAGTGGAAAGATTTGTAAAGGTTCAAAAATGCCTGTGGAAGGATTTGGATGGGTTCTTTGACATTGTGGTCCCGGTAGATCTGTGGACCGAGTGTAAAATAGCCATAGCGTGGCCTAGTGAGGAGTACCCGAGGGACTCAGCGACAGGAGAACCCTCCATAGAAGTGATGAAAAAATATGAACAGGTAATTCAACACCTGAAACAAAAGGTGCCAGCAAAGGAAACTGATTGGACCAAGATAGATAGAACCACGCAGGAAAGGGACGAGACAGTGCACTCTTTTTATGAAAGGCTGTTGCAGGTGTTCAAAACATACAGTGGTATTGATAACATCGAGATGAAGGACATGACCCACTTCATTTACAGGTTTGTAAACGGTTTAAGACCCGAAATTTGTCCGTGGATAAAAGATAATAAAATCTGTTGGCATACTAAAAAGATGGATGAGGTCCTGCGATACGCAAAGTATTGTGAGGACGAGATGGCAGAGAAGAAAAAGGCCCTAAAGGAGAAGGTGATGTGGGCACAAGTAAAACTAGCAGAACAGCAAGAAAAGCAACTGAGTAAATTAAATAAAATTACTCAGAACCAAGGTCCTGGGGGAGGGAATGGAGGAAAGCTCCGACCAAAAATGAGTAGAGAAGAAGCCAAAAAGAAATTTCCCTGCCATCAGTGCGGAGAAATTGGACATTGGCGAGACGAGTGTCCGTATTTACAAGCTGATAATGCCCAAACACCTGATTTAATTCCACAGACGCAGAATGAAAAGCAAAGAAAGACCCAGCAGCAGGTAAAAACGATTCAAGTGCCCGAGCACCAAAACCTATTTTTAAAGGGAAATCACCGCAGGGTGATGACGTAGAGATCTGGGGAGGCGATGAAAATAGAAATGCAGCAACTTTGCAGTATTTACTAAGTGACACCTTTTTCTGTGATGACCAGTACTGACGGGGCCTGAGAGGGGAGGACAAAGAGTGCGTACTTGGCGCCTCCTTGCCGGTAGACCAGTCAGGGCCATACATTGAAGGAAAAGTTGACGGAAACAATGTCACTTTCCTGTTGGACACTGGTGCTACCCGTTCTACTGTGAGAACAGCGGACGTTCCAAACCTACCCCTCTCGGGAGAAGCAATCCAAGTAGTGGGTGTATCTAATCAACTGATTAGTACACCTGTTACCGAGCCCATGGAGATCTCAATAGGAAACTTTAAAGAAATGCACAGATTTGTCGTTTGCGATACCAGTCCAGTGAACTTACTGGGACGTGATTTGCTGTGCAAAATGAACTGCACTATCTTTTGCACACCAAAGGGCGTCGAAATTCAGACACCAGATGAAGATCGTGTCTACAAATTAATGTTAGTCAGACCTGACTCAGAAATAAAGCGAATGACTATACAGGACTTAACTGAAGAGCTTCAACAGACAGTGAAACAAGACGTGTGGGACTTTACTGGAAAAGATGTAGGATTGATGAAAAATGTAGATCCCATACAGATAACAATGAAAGAAAATGCAGTTTATCCTAACACTAAGCCTTACAAAATGAGTGCCGAAGTGAGAGCAGGTGTTGCCATTGAAGTACAAAAATTGCTAGAAGCAAATATCATACAGGAAGTAATGAGTAGCCCGTGTAATTCACCCATTATGTGCATTAAAAAGCCTAGTGGCAAGTACAGAGTAGTGCAGGACCTGAGAAAGGTAAACAAAATTGTGGTTCCTTGCTGTCCCATTGTCCCAAACCCAGCAGTCATCCTGTATCAGATTCCCTGGGATGCTGAATGGTTCACTGTGATAGACCTATGTCACGCATTCTTTTCGATCCCATTGCATCCAGACAGCAAATTTCTTTTCTCATTTGCTTTCAACAGTCACGTGTATGTTTGGAATAGGGTCCCCCAGGGGTACACAGAAAGCCCCTCTATCTTTAATCAGATCTTAAAAAAATATCTTGAATCTCTAGTCTTACCTGGAAAGTCTGTTTTGGTGCAGTACATTGACGACCTATTGGTGGCGTCCAAAAGTCATAGGGATTGTGTAATTGATACCATTGCCCTACTAAATCACCTAAGTGAAAAGGGACATAAAGTGGCCCCTGAGAAATTGCAATTCTGTTCAAAATCGGTAAAGTATCTGGGGCACCAGATAGAAAAAGGCATTAGAAAAGTGACATCCGAGAGAGTCAGAATTATTCAAAATATGCAGTTACCCCGCACACAAAAAGAAATCAGAATGTTCCCCGGAGTTGTAGGTTACTGCAGGCAATGGATTGTGGGATTTGCAGTATTGGCAAAGCCTTTGATAAGCATGACAAAGAAAGGAGCAAAAGACCCAGTGGAATGGAATGATGAAAGCTTCACACAATTGCGAAATTGTCTGTGTACAGCCCCTGCTCTAGGGATGCCTGACTATTCCAAAGAATTTGGCCTATTCTGTGACACTCGTGATAACTGTGCATTGTCAGTCCTGACTCGGGAGCATGGGTTGAACAGAAGGCCCGTGGCATATTTCTCTGCCACTTTGGATCCAGTGGCTGCTGGATTGCCTGGGTGTCTGAAGGCAGTAGCTGCAACTTGCACAAGTCTAGAGCAAAGTGAGTCCATTATTATGGGACATCCTGTCACTGTGTATGTTCCACATGCGGTAGTGATCCTATTAACCCGCACGAAAACTCAGTACCTCACCCCTAGTCGGCTGACTAAATATGAGAGAATTCTCATGGGTGCTGCAAATATAGTCATCACCCGGTGTAATATCTTGAACCCAGCAACCCTACTCCCTGATTCAATGATAATGGAAGATATGGGAGAGAATGAGCATGACTGCATTGACCTAACAGAATTCAGTACTAAACCCCGCCCAGACATTAAAGAAACACCTTTGCCCGTACATGATGATGAATGGTTTGTGGATGGCTCATGCATGAGGCACGAGCATGTAGGCCTAAGTGCTGCATATGCTGTGGTCACATTAAGCAAAGTTGAAGAAGCATCCTGTTTATTTGGAGTAAAGTCTGCACAAGTAGCCGAATTGATTGCTCTAATAAGAGCTTGCAAATTGGGAAAAGACAGAAAAATAACAGTGTATACTGACAGCCAGTACTGTTATGGGGTTGTGCATGACTTTGGCCAATTATGGCTACAAAGAGAATTCCTGACTTCATCAGGTACCCCCATTCGAAATGGAAAAGTTGTACAAGACCTTCTAGAGGTAATCCAATTACCGAAAGAATTGGCAGTGGTCAAATGTGTTGCTCATAAAAAGGGCCTTGACCTTGTATCTTTGGGAAATGATTTTGCTGATCGAGTGGCAAAACAATGTGCTATGGATCGCATGTCAATAAATATCAAACAGGGAGGGATTGGAAACAGCTGCCAACTTATGGTGTTTGAAGAAGTGCCTACCTGGGATGAAGTGAGAGAATGGCAGCATGCTGTGCCCTGGGAAGAGAAAGAGAAGTGGAAGGAACTTGGTTGTCGACCAAGACGTGAGGATGGTGTCATTGTGGGCCCAGATGGTATGCCTGTGTTACCCAGACACCTGCTTGCTCCTATGGCCAGATTAATACATGAAGGATCACACATTGGTAGGGACGCCATGGTTCTGGTTTTCCAACAGACATGGTATAACCCGAAGTTCAGGAAAGTGGCAGAGTCACTCTGCCAGAGGTGCTTGACATGTCAGCAGTTCAACGCTGGGAAAAGAACAGTAGTTGAACTGGGGAAAATTGGAAAATCAGGGGGTCCCTTCGTGAGAGTACAGATTGACTTCATCACCATGCCCCGTTGTGAAGGAAAAAGATATGTCCTTGTCATTGTTTGCCTATTTTCAAAATGGGTGGAAGCTTACCCTACCCCACAGAATGATGCCATGACTGTAGCCAAACTACTGCTAAAAGAGTTAGTACCTAGGTTCGGGGTTCCAGTCACTATTGAATCAGATAGAGGCAGCCATTTTCAGAATGAAATATTGGCTCAACTCTGCAAAGCATTTGGAATAACACAAAAGCTGCACTGTGCACATCGTCCAGAGGCTTCTGGAGTGGTAGAGCAAGTGAATGGCACCATTAAAAACAGATTGGCAAAAATGTGCGACTCTACTGGCATAAACTGGGTAAATGCCTTACCTCTTGTTCTGATGGGACTCAGAAGCATTCCAGATCGAAAAACAGGCCTGAGTCCCCATGAGATCTTGATGGGAAGAGTGATGAGACAAGCATGGGTACCAGGATACAAACTGTTAAGCATTTCTGATGATTTAGTACTTGAGTACTGCAAGCAACTGGGTGACCAAGTGCGTTCTATCTCTCGCCAGATTGGGGCAGACGCCGTCGCCAACCCGACAACTCCAGTTCATAAATTGGTTCCAGGTGACTGGGTTAAAATAAAGAAACATACTTGTTCGGATTGCCTTGCACCAAGGTGGGGACAAAAGCGCCAAGTAATCCTGGTAACCACGACAGCAGTGAAGTGTGCAGGCGTTCCCAAGTGGATCCATGCCAGCCATACCCAGAAGGTGATACCAGACGAGGAGCCTGGAGCTGAAGGTTGTCCAGCTGAGGGGTCTGCAGATGTCGGTCCTGAAGTAGCTGATGACGTACAGCCAAGCACCAGTCCAGATGAAGGTCCTGTAGACGTTGGTCCGGAAGTAGCTGATGACGAGCAGCCGAGTACCAGCCAAGACGATTGGATACCATTAATCGATCTCATCGAAGACCCAATCAGAACAAGAGAGCGACTTATTGAAGATAGAGAGTGGAATAGAGAGGTCGAGACAGGCACAGGCGAAGACCCTCAGATTATTGAGATTCACATCAAATCTGAGGACGAAGAGGAAGGTCAGATAGGGACAGAACAAGTGATTGACACTCCTCCACTGACTCCCGAAATCGAAAAGGGACAGACTAGAACTAGTGTGGAAGTTCGAGCAGAAGAAAATCAAGGGATCGAAGTGCTTGAACAGGATCAGACAGAACTAGAAGAACGTGTTCAGGAAACAGAAACAGAGACATTTGAAAGCCAAAATCAAAATTCACCTGAACCAGGCCAGCTTAGTAACCAGGCAGAAGAAGTAGATACAAGACCTGGGACTAGTCAGACAGGAAGGGAAGAAACAGAAGTGCCACAAACAAATGAAAATAAAAGAGCATTAGAAGAAAACAGAATAACAGTGCCAGCTAAAAGGCTCAAGAAAAAGAAGCATACTGAGCCCAGATATATTAAGAGACTGAGACTCAGAATAAAAACAGTACAAGAGAAACTTGCAGACAAAAGAAGAAGTCCACGGATTGCAGAGCAGCCTGGAGAAAGTTCCAAAAGAAGGAGTGATCGAATAAAAAGACTGAACGAAAAATACCAGGATCCTGAGTGGACCTACTTAATCTTGGAAAACTTTGAGGATCTGGATATAACTGACGAAAGTGACGAAGAACAGATTGCTGATTTGTCTACTGAAGAAGACGAGCTCACCTGAATTTCACAGAGTAAGATACCTGTGTAAAGTTACAAAGAGGGGTTGCAAAACTTCTTCTGAGCCAAAATGTCTGATTCAAGAGTGAATGGAAGGCCTAGTCGCAGTTGTTGCAAAACATGCTGCAAAGTGTGTATATGTAGTATAGTTATAGTCATATTAGTTTGGATAGGATTAACAGTTTTCATTCCTTTTATGGTTAGCAAAAATACTAATATCGACCCTACAAAGACTACTGACACTGAAGAACTTACAACACGAAGTGTAGAAAGACGTGAGAAAGCACTCAGACAGACAAAACGAGACTTAGAAGCATCAGATGAGGAAGGACTACATTACCACGGAGTTAAGAACCAGACTAATTTAAACGTTTTCGCAAACTTATTAGTGCATTACGTAGAAACTATGGAGATAGAAGATTGCTATGTCTGCATGAAGCTACCTACTTCTGTAGCTGAAGGCGTGACATACCATCACCTGCCCCTGACCTATGGCATTTCCTGTAGCATTTTAGCAAGCTTGTTTTATAAAAGAGGACCGTTACAGTACTACTACTCTAACAATGACGTGATCTTTTCTGAACTTCCCATACGTGGAAATCTAAATCCTGTACATACCAAAAGTGACGTTACACGTTATATGGGAGAATACTTCCTGACTATAGGTACTATAGACTTAAATGAAGCACACAGAGACAACTTGACCTGTTCATTACATGAACAAGAAAAGATATTTTTAAACATGGCAGCGAAAAGAAGGGAGAGTTTCCAAAGAAAGGCTAATGACAAGAAACAGAAAACTCCTAAATGGGCTGAGAACATGGAGAGCACCTCAAGTAGTGGGGCGGGTCCTGCCTTGTTGCTGGATTTTGAAAGGAAAGGGAAACTCTGTCTTCACCGCGAAAGAACTAGTTATTATAATAACATTTTCATTGGTTCCAGTCAATGTGAACACAATTACAAGGTAATTGGAGGTTGGGGATTCAAAAATGGGTCAGAGCCTGTGTTTCCTGGAATTTATTATATATGTGGAGACAAGGCTTATTTCAAATTGCCGGATCACTGGTATGGAAGCTGCTATTTTGGCATTGTCTTCCCGAAAATATACCATGTGAATGAAATTGCTGGAAGCAATGAAAATACTAATGGCTTAGTGCGTAGTAAAAGAGAAAGCGTAGGTGAAATAATGGGTAGTATTTTTAGTGCACTGATACCTGGAGTGGGAGTGTGGTTCTGAACACTCACAGAATTTGCAAATTGTCCACTATAGTGGATGTGCTGTCTACTGACACAGCTCATGGATTTCTGTTGGTCAATACCGAAATGGTTGCGATCAGATCAATGGTTTTGCAGAACAGACTTGCTCTTGACACCTTATTAGCAAAAGAGGGCGGAGTCTGCCGGATGTTGAAAGCGCAACATTGTTGCACTTACATTCCGGACAAAAGCGTACAGCTCAAAAGATATGTGAAAAACATTACTAATTTGGAAAAGGAACTCAAACCACTCGAGGTTGACAGTGCCTGGAAGAGACTGGTTGATGGTCTCTCCAATGTAGGTCATTGGTTTGCTAGCTTAGGTAAAAGCTTATTGTTTAAGGTACTGATGCCAATTGGAGTGATAGGGCTCATCATATTTCTCATATTCATCGGTTGCAAATGTCGAAAACACACAAAAAAGTACCAAGTGAATGCGAGAGGTGTGAAACGAGGTGCGGATGAACTTGAATTGGAAGAATTTAATAATCAGATTTATAAAAAGGTGAAAAATTCTCACCCTACCAAAAACGAGAAAGAGAAACTGAATCGCCTCTTGGAGGAGATTGAGATGTACAAGCTGTGAAAGTTGGCATCTGTTTCCATTATTAGTGATGATAGTAAATATCATCAAAGAGGGGATTGATAGAGCAAGATTTCGCATCGCGACTTGCTCGATTCATGAACCTCGGATCTGTTGTAACCTCGTAACGAATTGTACGTTTTACTAATATCTTTTATTTTTGATCTATATGTATGATAGAGAAGCTTGCTTTTGTGTTTTATTAATACGAATAACTTTTGTAATTCTAAAATGGCCGCTGCTTGCATTTCTGCTTCTGCGCATGCGTCAGGCATAGTCACGTGTTGTGACGCAGTCACATTTTTGGAGGGAAAGGGTGCGCATGCGTAATAGCCTCAAGATGGCAGCACTTACTAGTAAACGTGATGAAGCTTACCCCGCTGCTCTTGTGATCTTGTCCGTTGCACTTACTGTTAACTGCATAGTATATTTTTATGATGATAAACGTGAAGTACGAAATTATGACATGTAACACCTTCATTTATTTCTATGAGCTAATTTGTTTTCGCTTACTTTTCATGTATCGCCGAGAACCATCTTGAAAGTCCCTTCTGCGCATGATCATGCAGCCGGGGAAATTCAGCCTTGAACAGTGGAACTCAGCCAGCTGGCAGAGACGGGCAAGATGCTCCTGAGAAAGTGACCTGCGACCCAGCAGGACGGAGTTGAATGTACCCATACCGAAACAATTGTTAATGTTTCATTGTACTCCACTGGCAGGTCTCATGAGAACCCCAATCTTGCTAGGCGGTGCCCAAACATGTAAATAGGGGCTTAGAAAAGTCTGTTCTGATTGGTGTGTTAACCAAATCCTACCTTAGGACCAATCGAAATTGGGGATTCTAACACTTTGCAACATCTGGGGGGTGGTACACTGTCCCAAAACAGTATATCTAGCCTAGGTTCACCTAGGGAATTTGTCCGACTTGTCTGAATAGCTGACCTGTCACTGACCCAACGCACTCAATAGGTGACTTGATACAGAGGTGCTGCGGAGCTCTCTGTCCGAAATTTGACCATAGACTCTGAAGGTTTTACTGAACCTTAAGTGCTGGTGGAGCACTTTGCTGGGAAATTCGCTGACCCAATCGGGGTCCTGATCGATAGCTGCAGAGAGGGTGGAGCGCTGGCGTTGCTTCCAAACTGCGGGTGCTGGTCGTATCCTGGTGGTCCTGTCCTGATCCTAAACTGGGTTTCCTGTCCTGTCCTGGGGTGTCCATTCTGCACCTGCTGTCCCACTGAGGGTTATCCTTCCTTGAGGGTTTTCCTGTCCTTAACTGACCCGTGGCCAGGGTTGGTTTTCACACCAGTCTAGGTAAATATCGCTCTGAGTTCTTAAACTGCACCTTTCTATTTTTCTGTCTTTGCTTCAATAAAGACATACCTTTGCATATGATAATTTTCCATGTTTTTCGCAACTATTGCATATCAAAGTTATTTGCATTTAATTTCATAGCATGTTCCTATGTTACCCTACCTTTTGGAAATCATTTTCTGCATTGCAGTTTGCAATTTACTGTTATGGTACCTAATTTCTCTCATAAAACTGACTAAAGTAATTTAGAATTATAGCGTGTTGCACTTTTCTACCCCTTCAATAGATGTATAGGTTTCCCTAGTGTCTTACCCTCGCAGTATGTCCCAATGCTAAAATCCTAATACGTGCATAATAATTCCTAGCATTTAGTACACTCCCTTGAATTTCATTTCCGTTATCTCTGAATTTCCCTCATTATAAGGTTAAATGGTTGCCTGTATACTCTTCCTATATGGATATGTGCTCTTCGTTATTCTGATTATAGATTGCCTTATTGCTATAAACTGTATGATTGCAGAATCTGAAATCTAAGATAAACTTTTAAAACTTCCCAGTTGTCCGTGGTCATTTCATGAAAGTAAAGGTTTAAACGTTGGGTTTGTATTCTTCCTGCCTTTCTTTTTACAGCTAGCTCCCTGACCCATCGTGGTCATAGGTGCCCGTATCTGTGGATGGTAAGTCGGGTACACTAGAAAATAGTAGGAAAAGGGATTCACAATTGCTGGTAAAGTATATGGGCCCGAGACCGAAGTTGTTGAAAATATTGGTCGGGTGACCTGCGATCTCTATCAGCATCAGTGGGCTGGTAAATAGCTGCACCAGTGGGAAGCACCATCAGGTGCAGGGTCTGAAGACAGGTTTTGGATGTGTGCTAGTCTCGAGTACAAGCAAATACCTCTATTTATACACATATTTTATTTGTTAAGATGTAGTATTTTATATTTATTTTTGGATCAGCAATGATTATTATCGACTCAGGACAATTGTGAGTTTACAATAGTTTTGATATGTTGGACCGGTATGACTGGGCTCAGTCTACCTATGAGCATGAGATTACATATTTTTAATCAACACTTTGCACTTTATATCTGCACTTTAATTGTTTTTCCACATACTTTTTAGGGTCGTTGTTCATGTCAAATAGTATTCTAATCGGATTGGAAAGACAGAAAAAGTACTTATTATGGGGATTTATTCCAGGATTATTTTTGCGCTCAATGAATTCAGAAGATGCGGTTATTAAGCATGCTAACATATATATTTGCACTGATTTGCTGCTCCGGGTTGGGTCACCGGTGCTGAGCACCGCAGTTTTTTAAAGGGGGACTCGGAACGGGTCTCTATCGGACTCGGTGTTGTGCCCTGGCACAGGTGGTCCTGCAGTGACAGCAGGCACATGGATGTGCGTTGCACGCACTGATCACTTCTCACTAGTGGAGAAGTTACGGCATGAAGTTATGTCAGGTGAGAGTTGTAGGGGAAAGGACATCCTTTATAGAGAGAGTCATTTTCCATTTTCAGAATATTTTTAACTTTTGCTGGAATGATTGGATCCCTTAGGATCAGAACGAATGAGATTGAGTGTAGGAGTGTTGTAGGAGAACATGTTGTGTTGAATGTTTGAATGATTGATTTGTGGGGATGTGTATCTTTTTCTTTTTGTCATTTTGTTACTTTTTATATATGTATGAACACTAACTAATTGTTTTTTCAAATAAATGTTGATCCAAATGAATTCATATATATTTTCTAATTTATTTGGTTGATTATCTCTTGCTGGGAGGGAGATTTAATGCTTGGCGACCTCATTAGCACCTATTGACTGAATTTGGGTGGAGACTTTTCCTGTATTGTGATTACATCCTTTAAAGAGAGTCATTTTCTCTCTGGATTTCCCTTCTCTTTTTGAAACTCAGGAGCAGCAACATTGTCGTGGTGTCACCAGGGCTTTAAGTGGAAGCTTTTACAATATTATATACAAGCCATAGTTGCTGCTTATTTATCTTATGCAACTATCAGCCCTTGACAAAGCCAATAGTCCTGACTTGTTGTAGGTATGATGTTACTTGTTGTATCATATCTGGATGCAATGACAGAAACAGAAAAGTACAAGTCGGGCGGCACACTATGCTAAGCACAGATTTTTAGCTTAATTGTTTTAAGCCACGCCCTTAATTACACTAACCACACCCCTTTGAGAGACCCTCCAGTTTTTTCATTCCACTTAAAGCCCTGCGCCCTCCTCAGGGCAGACATTATTAGAGTTTTCACGTACACGGAGGACAGCGCACATTTCTCAGCTAGGGCGCGCCGTGGTTTGCACCACTTTGTCCGCCATAAGTTGGCAGGGTATTTTCAGATGTGAGTCCCTTGCTCACTTTGCCACTGGATTCAAGCAAGCCGGGCTAAAGACGGCTGAAATGCCAGAAACCGGTCCTCGGAAGCTTGTTTCCGGTCCAGGGAAGGTATGGCTTGGCAGTTCGGGCTGGACTGTTCGCATGAGGCACAGGGTCAGACTGATTTGCATATGGCCATGTCTGTACTGGGGTGGCAGAGTGGGCTAAAGAACGGTGATGGATTAAACCCAGATCTGTTGACTGGGTGTGAGTGTTTGATTGGTTCAGATGATCCGTCCATCACCACTTCCTTTTGTACCACGTGGTGCAAATCAGGGGCAGTGCACTCGAGGGACCATTCAGGCCAAGCTGGCCAATCTGATGACGCTGCAATAACCTGTTAAAGGTGAACTCACCTGCTATGGCTGTCCAACGCACACCTTTGGAGAGAGAGAGAGAGAGAGAGAGAGAGAGAGAGAGAGAGACATTCCTCTGTCAAAGAGACAGATGTTCAAAGCCACATGGACCAGTCGTAGAAATCTACTGGGGTCTTAACCTCAAAGTCCCACTTGTCCATCATAGGTGGTGCCGACTGACAAAGTCCCACTTCTGGCCAGGCCTACTCACTGCTCGCAAGGCACAGCATTCACCAGCCGCGGTGCACTGCTCACTGGCCCAGGGGCCACCTTCGGATGCCAGTCTCGGCTCACACTCACCTTCCGGCTCCATTCGTAGATGGCCTCTCGGGGGGAGTCGGTTTCTGCTCGGCAGCGGAGCTCCAGGTCGGACCCCTCTTCGATGAACTCCTTAGACCCCACAGTTCCGCACCAGACATTCACACGACTGATGTACACCTCGCGAACGTCTGCGGAGAGCAAAGACGAGGCAGGTCAGAGAGAACAAGAGACAAAGAAAGGGAGAGGAGCAAGATACAATAAAGAGGTAGGAAACAGAGGAAGGAAGAAAGCAGACAGAGAAGAGACATAGGGGAAAGAACAGAGAGAATGAGAAAACAGGTTAGAGGGATGAGACGAAGAGAGGAGACCGAGGAGGAAAGAAGAGCGGGGAAAGAAGACAGAGGGATGGAAAAATAAACATGGTAACGTGGGGAAACAAAGGTAAAGAGAAGAGACAGAGGAGAAAAGAGGAGAGAGGGAGCGAAAAGGGAACCAGAGTAAAGAAAGGAAACAGGTGACGAGAGGAGAAAAGAAGAGAGGGCAGAGGGAGAGAACGAGCGAACAGGGTAAAGAAAGGAAACAAAGGTGAAGAGAGGAGGCAGAGGAGGAAAAAAGAGCGGGGAAGAGGACGAGGGATGGAAATGATAAAGAGGTTAGAGAGGCAAAGACGAAGGGACAACACAGAGGAGGTATGAAAAGGGAAACGACGAATGGAAGCACGCTATGGTGGTCCCATTATTAAAAAAGACCAACTTAGACCCCAACAACCCCTCTAACTTCCGCCCCATTTCGTTGCTTTCATGTTTCTCTAAAATTTTGGAGAAACATGTCAACTCTTTGCTTAATCTTCACGTGGAGTCCTCTAACTTTCTTCATGGCTCACAATCCGGGTTCAGGGCTGGCTTCTCGACTGAAACCACTCTCCTTGGTGTGTCGGAATCCATCAGGCAGAAAGTGGACAACGGGGAGACAGTGGCACTCATTTTGCTTGACTTGAGTGCCGCATTCGACACCGTCTCCCATTCCATCCTGTTGTCCACCCTGAGAGAGGTGGGTGTCGATGGTGCTGCCCTGGCCTGGATCTCTAACTTTTTATCTAATCGCACGTTTCAAGTCTTTTCCTCTACTTCCATCTCTTCTATCTTTCCCTCTAAGCACGGTGTCCCGCAGGGATCTATTCTTAGTCCTCTCTTTTTCAATTTATATGTGAGACCCCTTGCTTTTTTGGCGGAACAGGCAGGTCTCTCTATTTACTCCTACGCTGATGACACTCAAGTCATCTACTCTCTCTCCACCAACAAACATCTCCCTTTCTCTTCAAACTGGACTAAAGCAGATTGCGGCATGGATGTTGAAGCATAAATTAAAACTAAACGGGGAGAAAACAGAACTGCTCCTGTTTGGCTCCGACACCTCGCTCTGGGGCCCACATCATTGGCCACCGGAGATGGGCCCTCCTCCCATTCCAACCTCGTCTGCCCGTAACCTCGGGGTCCTCCTGGACAATCAACTGTCTTTCAGGCAGCATGTCGTGAAAGTCTCTGCCACCTGTACTACCATCATCAGGTGGCTTAGGAAAATCTCATGGATGCTGCCGGCTGACACCTTGAAAACTATAGTCCAGGCTCTTGTCATCTCACGCCTGGACTACGGCAACATCTTACTTCTAGGTGCCTGTAAGGAGGTCACTAAGAAGTACCAGGTAGTACAAAATATGGCGGTCCGCCTGATTTGCAATCTACCCGCCAGAGCCTCAACCTCTTCCCACCTGCGTAACCTACATTGGCTACGGATTGAGAGCAGGGTTAAGTTCAAGGCTTTATGTTTTATGCATAAAATTCTGACAGGAAAAGCCCCTCCCTATCTATCTGTTTTGGTGCAGCAATATCTTCCACCTCGTACACTTAGGTCCTCCACCCAGAATAAGCTCAGGATCCCACGCATTAAGAGAGCAAAAATGGGTGGTCGCTCTTTTGCTCTGCTGGCGCCCTCTCTTTGGAACTCTCTACCCCCCCTCTGCGTTCCGAAATGTGCCTTCTTACCTTCCGTAAGGGAATCAAAACCTGGCTTTTTAATATGTAAGTTTGCTGATTTCCTTCCCTTCTTATCTTTAATATTGCTTCACACCCATAGCGCCGGGAAACCTACGGGTAGCTGAGCGCTCAAGAAATGCAATAATAATAATAATAATAATAATAATAAAGTGAACAGAGGAAAGGAACACAAACAAGGTAAAAAAAACAAAGGTGAAGAGAGGGGACAGAGGAGAGAAGAGGGGGAGAGAACAGAGGAAGGGATAGATTAAACAGGTTAAAGAGAGGAGCACGGGTGAGAGGAAACAAGGGTGGAGAGAGGAGAAGAGAAGAGAAAGGGGAAGAGGACGGGGGAATAAACAGGGGAGAGGAAATGAAGGTGAAGTAAGGAGATAGAGGAGGCAAGAGCAAGAGGAAAAAATGAACAGGTTAAAGAGAGGAGGCAAAGGTGAAGAGAGATGACATAGGAGGAGTGAAGACAGACGAGAACGTGGACAGAGGGAATGAATAAACAGGGTAAAGAGAACAAATGAGAGGAGAGGAAACCGGAGGAAAGAACAGAAAGGGGAAGAGGACAGAGGACGAGAAAGGATAAACAGGGTAGAGAGGAAAAAAGGTGAAGAGAGGAGACGGAGGAGACTAAAAGAACAGGGAAAGAGGTCAGAGGCAAACAATAGGATAGAGAGGAAACAGGTGAAGAGAGGAGACAGAGGAGGAATGAGGACAGAGAAAGGGAGAGAAAAAAAACACGGTTAAGAGGAAACCAAGGTAGACAGGGGCGGCAGAGGATGAAAAAAAGAGAGGAAGAGGACAGAGGGACGGAATAAACAAGGTAAAGAGAAGAGGCAAATGCGAAGAAAGGAGAGGAGACCGGAAGGAAAGAAGAGAGAGGGGAAGAGGACAGAGAAAGATAAAGAATAAACAGGGTAAAGAGGAACCAAAGGTGAAAAGCGAAGATACAGGAGACAAGATGAACAGGGAAAGAGGTCGGAGGGAAAAAATAGACCGGTTAGAGAGGAAAGGAAGTGATGAGAGGAGACAGGGGAAGAAAGAAGAGAAAGAGGAACAAAAGAGAGAGGGACAGGATAAACAGTGTAAAGAGAAAAAAAAGGTAAAGAGATGAGAGGAGGAAAGAAGACATAGGGGAAAGAGGGCAGCAGGGAAAGGGAAAAGAGAGGAAGCAAAGGTCCAGGGAGGAGGCAGAAAAGGAAAGAAGAGAGAAGAAGAGGACAGAAGGAAACCATAAACAAACAAAAAAATATAGAGTGAGGGCAAATGTGGAGAGGAGGCGGAGGAGGAAAGACAGGACAGAAGGGAGAAAACTGACAGAGACCAGCAAGAGGAGACGGAGGGGAAAGGAGACTCGGAGTGACAGGAAGAAAGAAGAGGTGACAAGCCATTTAGAGAGGGAAAAGAGATGGTAGGCCGGAATTAGAAGAAGCAGAGGGGCAAAAGTAGAAAGCTGAGCGGCGAAGATGAGACTGCTTCTAGTCAGGTAGATAGAAGATGGTACCGGCAGTGAAGAGAGAGAGAGGTTGGCACAGGCAGTAAAGAGTGAGAGAAGACTAATGAAGGAGTGTGCCAGTCAGAGGTTAGGAGGAAGGAAGAGTAGCCAGAAAAAGATACAGTGAGAGAGTGTTCTGTCTGAGGGTAAGGAGAAAGGATAACCGGTCTAATGGGGCATTCCTGAAAGGTTGGTGCCCAGAAACGGCTGGTGGCAATGTGGCAAAGTCAGGCAGATATCCGTCACAGCCCAAGTCCTGCCCCGTTAGCACAGGCTGCAGCCAGCCCATCCTCTTCACCCGCAGGGTCTGGGGCAGAAGGCTCCCCCTGCAGGCTGGTCTGCTCTTCATGCTGACCTGGCACTACCCAGCGGGCATGGTCGCCTGAGTCAGGCATGAACCAGGCACCTCAACCACACTTCACTTCCCACCATAAAGCTGAGGAGACCACATTGACACTTTCATCCCTCCCTTGCTACTGAGGGTCAAACTGATTAACATTCTGTCCATGAACCCATGTGGACCACACTTCACTTCCCACCATCCAGGTCCATGAATAAAGCTGAGGAGACCACATTGACCTTCAGTAGCAAGGGAAGGATGAAAGCGTCAGTGTGGCCTCCTTCGCTTTATTCATGGGCCTGGATGGTGGGAAGTGAAGTGTGGTTCACATGGGTCCATGGACAGAATGTTCATCAGTTTGACCTTCAGTAGCAAGGGAAGGATGAAAGTGTCAAACTGATGAACATTCTGTCCATGGACCCATGTGGACCACACTTCACTTCCCACCATCCAGGCCCATGAATAAAGCGGAGCAGACCACACTGACACTTTCATCCTTCCCTTGCTACTGAAGGTCACGCTGATGAATATACGGTCCATGAATCCATGTGGACCACACTTCACTTCCCACCATCCAGGCCCATGAATAAAGCTGAGCAGACCACATTGACACTTTCATCCCTCCCTTGCTACTGAGGGTCAAACTGATGGAACAGTCTGTCCATGAACCCATGTGGACCACACACTTCCAGGAACTGCAGGCGCACCCAACAATGGAACGACAGACCGGGCCAGTACATAAAGAGCTCATCAGAATGCCAGTTTATTGAGCACAACGGACGATAAAATCATGGCACACAACTCATCTGCGTCGATTTTTAACATTTCATGTAACCAAATAAAAAAACAATATGATAGAGATAGCAGCTGCATATTTTAGGATAATAAAAAGTGATGGATTTGGTATAAAAGAGAAAAACAATTAGTCTGGTCTGATTACTCAGAAAGGTAAAACAACAGCTGCAGTAGTCCGCAGAATCTCGCTGCCATACAGTAAACAAAACATTGCTTACCTGTGACTATCGGTATGAGCATCGTGTTATATATATATATACTTCAGATGCTGTTAACTCTTCTGCCATCTACCGGTGGCTTTAGAATATTACAACTTGTTATTCTTAAAGAATGTATCTGGGGCGTGGGTGGAATGACTTGTCAACACGTTCCCTTATTGCAGTGGTTCCCAAACTTTTTAGACCCAGGGCTCCCTTTACCTACTGACTGTTGGGGGCAGCTCCCCATTACATTACTTACTTTTGGCCGGGGGTGTAAGCGTGGTGGTATCTGTAGAACTTGCATTTTTTTTAATCCCTCAAAATAACTGGGATGAATGTTTGGAGAATAGTGAGTGCATTGCAAGGATATGTCTACTATCGCTTTTCACAATATTTCTGCGCTCTCTGGCCATGCGTGGCTGCATCAGTTTGCTGTTTGTGAGCGCTCAGCCTGGACAGATGTAGCCTAAACCAGCCAGGGACACAGTTTGGAAACCACTGCCACACACACTCCACTTTCCATAGTCTTCCTGTGCCTTATTTGTCCATTTTTATACCCCCTCACATCAACTCTCTCCCTCTTACAGTTCCTCAATAAGCACTACTATATAGCGTTTCCGTACTCGCTGAACTGTAAGTTCGCATCTTCACATTTAGTCTCATACCAATGGCACTCATTTGGTGATTTTCTTCCCCGTTCTTCTATTTGTCAGACTACTAGTGCCTTCCTTCTTTACCATCCTTTTTATTGGATAATTTGCAACCTTCCACCGCTGACGAGACATTTTATTCAATTGCCGTTTAGCATCCCACAAGGGGGCATGGCTTTCTTCTCTTCCTCCCTGCGTTCACCCCACCCTAATTCATTGCTCCATAGTTCATCCCAATCCACTTTATATTTTGTAAATACTCTGTAGGAAGGCCAGCTGCTTTGCACTGTTTCCAGGTTCTCACTTTTCTGCTCATAACTGCTACCAGTTCATGCTTGCTTTATACTTTCTTTTTAAACTTTGTTAGTGAATGCCCTTGGACTACAACCTTACTATTACCAGAGTAAGATATCAAACAATGGCGAAGTGTTTCTGCATCGGTACATACACTGCTATTAGCACTTGCTTTTAGGAACTGCAAATTAACAACAAATAACCGAAACAATGCTGGGAATGAAATACTGGCCAAAACAACATTGCAATGGCTACCTGCAGTTTTTGCAGCTACAAGATGAAAAGTATCGAAAGGCATGTAATAGGATCAGGTGCGCTCTAAAGCAGCCTCCAATTGTGACGGAGAGACAGACAGACAGACAGACAGACAGACAGACAGACAGACAGACAGACAGACAGACACCCCCCCCCCCCCCCCCAGTTCCAGCTTGGCAGCACCCTGCCTGTTTGATAAACATCTCCCTTGTCTAGATCTAGTGGAGTACATTTCCTGTACTTTTCGGGGTGAAAAGTTTTGATTACCTCCTCTGGATTAAAAGAGAAAGCAAGAGCAGGTTCTGCGGACGCTGTGAGGCCACCTGGTACAGCACGGACGCCATTCTCTCTTTTGTAAAGCTGAGCATACGCATTTTTTTCACAAAATGACATGCTACCTGCATCCTGTAGCCGTCTGTAAATTTCTGCTTCGGATTTTTAAAATCAATCCAGAGTTCTCTGGTGGTTACCAGTTGATCAGTGCATGTTAGTATCCGGAAAGCACCCATAGCCCTAATATGCACCGATGGCTAAGAGACTGGCTCTTCTGCAGGACAACGCACGAACAGACAGGCTGGCTCTTGTGGCGAAAGGGAAAGTTGCTGACGCAGAACACATATGAAAGCTGCCTGCTTTAATGCTCCCTGCGTGCAAGTGTGTCACTAAGTGCCAGCAAGTGGGTGCCAGACAGTGCACTCGGGCCTGCACTTCATAATGTGCTCTGCTCAGCTACTGTGACCGTGGCGCCCCTGGCTAGTTTTTGCGGCGCACAGGGGCGCCGCGGCACACAATTTGGGAACTTCTGCCTTATTGTATTTGCATTTATATAGCGCTTACTACCCCTGACGAGGCATCAAAGCGCTTTTTCGGCAGGTAGCACGCTACTCCGGGACCCATAGAGGATTAGTGTTGAATCAGTATAGTGAAACATGCAAGTACATTTTAAGTGGTGGATAGGTTAGTCAGTTATTTGGATTTGGAATGATAGCAAAAGGATAGAGGAGGACAAAGGTATTTATCGCTTGTTGACGCACGCTATTCAGGAAGCCTATAGAGGATTAGTGGTGAATTAATATGGTGAAATATGAGGTAATTTCAGTGGTGGATATTAGTCTGTTACTTGGAGTGAGAAGGATAGCGGAGGGATAAAAGGGGAAGAAAGATTTGCATTCATATAGCACTTGTTACCCCTGATGGGTGTTGAAGCGCTTTTCTGGCAAGTAGCAAGCCATTCCAGAACCTAAAAAGGATTACTGTTGAAAATTAGTATAGTAAAAAATATGAAGTAATTTGAGTAGTGGATATGTTATTCAGTTATTTCGTAGTATATTAGTATAGTTTATTATGGAATTTGAGTAGTGAACATGTTAGTCTGTTTAATTTCGATTGAAAAGGATAGTGGAGGGATAAAAGAGTGAAAGATTTTTTTTTTAGGTCTTAGCAATAGGAGGAGGCTTTTGGATGATTAAAAAAGGAGTTTGAGGGGAGGACTCAGAGGAAAGTGTTTAGAAAGGTTTGTTTTAGGGGATCGGTATAGTAAAAGAGGTGTCAGATGATGCAAGGAGGGGTAGAGTAGGAGATAAAAGGTGGTCTGTTAGGTGTAAATATAGCAGGGAGAGTGTCTGAATGGGATGTAGTTAGTTATGTATGGTGTTGATTGGCGTTGTGTAAGTGATGAGTGCATTGGTTAGTGATATAGGATAGAGTTGTGTGTTTGTGGGTGATGGTGGATATGTGTGGTAGTTGGGATAGTAGGGTGTGTAGATGTGGTTTGGTTGGGTTGGTGGTGCATGCTGGTACATTAATCTGTACATAGTGTTGTGCGTGGTGTACATTTGGTGCGAGTGTATTGCTCTATTTGTGGATGTGGATGGTGTGGGCTGGGTATTGCTAAATGAGAAAAAGGGCAGCATTTCTTACCCTAGTCCTGACCAGTCTCGAACAGGTTCAAACAGGAAACTGCCCTTGTCCTCTCTGCCCTTAACAGGCTCAAACAGGAAACTGCCCTTGTCCTCTCTGCCCTTGTCCTCGACGCCCGGGCTGAGACGCCCTAAGCCTGGCCTTTTATAGCCCTAGTTATCAGGTGACCCTTTCAACCAATGGGAACCCTAGCCCTAACATTATCCAATCACAACACCAGCCCTAAAATCTAGAACCAATAGGAGACCAGGACCTTACAGCCAATCTTAGCCCTAGTCCAAGCACCCAATCAGTTAAAAAACCCTGATCTCTACGTCCAATAAAGGCCTTAGCCCTGCCAGTAGTCCCAACCCAAGTAGCCAATGATGGTACAGGTAGCCCTAGTCCCTACTTCCAATAGAAAGCCTAACCCTACTCTTAGTCCCACAACTAGTCCAACAACCAATCACACCAGAAGCCCTAAATAGCTACTTCCAATTAAAGGTCAAACTCTAGCCTTAGTCCCACCCTACTCCCAACAACAATAACATAGGAAGCCCTAGTCCCTACTTCCAATAGTAATCCTAACCCTAGCCCTAGTCCCAACCCTACAATGATTGAATCACAGACCCAGAAACCAATAATAAAACTCTAATACCCAACCAATGAGGACATTAACCCTAACCCAATAGAAACACCAGATACAACCACCAATCAGTGTACACATGTGCCAACCACTAGCAGACCATATAAAGGTCCCAGCGGCCTCAGACAAGGTTTGCTGGCCAGGGAGTTGGAAGCTGCTTCTCCTGTTCAGAATCTCCTAGGAGACAGACAGGCTCAATCCACATTTTAGACTTCTGCAGGTAAAGGCTTCACTAACTTGAAATCTAACAATACGGTTTGAATTAAACGTTACTCCCCCTGCTGGCCAAAAAACAAAGTGCACAGGCCCAAGTAAATACAGTTTAAACCGCTCATGTCTCTCACAATAAGGAGCTACAGAGGGAAAATAATTGATCAGGTCTCACGACACTCAATTCATACACAAAAAGCAACCAGACATGATCAATGCGGGTACTGCCTCTCAATATCTATCCGAGAGGGTATGACAAGAATTCTCTACTGCACTATCAATGATTTCACCCCAGGGCGCTACGGGATAATTTACCCGTAGGTCATTTCCTGCGTTATCGCAGAAATTGGTCCTCTACAAATGCCTATATACAGCAGTCAGAAGTGCTATGTAAGAAATTGGTGCAAAGGAGGTACCCAAGGAAGACCATGAACTATGTGAGGAAAAGAGCTTCAAACACTCCGCAGAGTACTCTTCTAGAAAATAGTGATTGCCTGCCGGTTGTGATGATGTTTGATCCCCTAGCAAAGAAAATCCGACAGGCGATACGCAAACACTGGTCATTATTGTCAACAGCAGATTTCAAGATGCCACAACCCAGATTTGCGTTCAGACGGCCATGCAATCAAAAGGATAAATTGGTACATACCCGTCCCAGACCGTATCTTAAAGAGTCATCGATTCCACCTGGACATTACCGATGTGGGTCATGTTCAATGTGTTATCTTACTGAGAAAACAACCAGTATTCGGTTGATGAATGGCAAAACCTGGTTTCTGACAAAATTCCGCAACTGTAATACAGTGAATGTGATCTACCGTTTGACGTGCTTTTGTGGGTTTCACTATATAGGGCTCCCTTCAAGAAAAATAAATATTCTGATTCAGGAGCACCTCAGTACAATCCGCGCAGACAAACTTACCCCTAGACTAGTGCAACAGTTTAAAGACATGAACCACGAGTCTAGAACATTGAAGAGGGTTGTGCTAGAAAAGGTGTTAGGTGACTTAAACAATATCGAGAGAACTTTAATCAATAGGGAGGCACGTTGGATTTTTTCGGAGAAGGCAGATCAATGTGGATTGAATGACTACATTGAGTGGAATAAGGTCAGTTTGTGAATGTCTGGTCCAGGGCGCTGAGGCTAGTGACATTACTGTACTTTTGATTCTAAGATGGTGTTCTCTATCCTTCCAAATCTCTTTTTTAATTTCTTCCTACACTGGGAGTTATTTTTGGCCTTCGAGTTAAGCTGGTTTCTCCTTAAAAGGGGAACAATTTGTACTCGATACAAAATCGTGTATGCAAATAGATGGGGAGGGGTAAAATAAACTGGTGCAACTTTGTAAATGAAACCATCCTTTGAAATGGATTCCAGAATGTGTTTTTATAAATTGCATTAAGGCAACAGTGGTCCCTTACAAATAATAATGCTTAATCAATAAATATAGACTAAGTTGTTGCTATATTTGAAAACGACATGCCCAGCCGGGCAGAGGTCTAGGTATTTACTATTCAGTCAATGTAAAACATGAATAACACACAATATACAAGACAGGGCACAAGCCTGTACCCAGTCAATCACACAAGAAATATCAGGACAGGGAACAATTATAGGGAACAAACAAAAGGGCTTAGACAAGAGCTTAACGTTCTGTAAACTTGTTAATCGCACAGTTTTGATTGTAAAACAGAAAAATATTGACACCTTCACACTTTTAAAGGACAAATATATCATCCCATGTGTGTAAGGTGCTCATAGTTGTCGACTGCGTTTCGATCCGTTTAACACATTCCACAGATCTCATCAGGACATTTAATGTATGCCTAATAGTAAAGCAGCCTCATTTGCCTAATGGGAGGAAGGGAAGGAAAATACTAAGAGACATCCGTAAGGACAAATTGGAAAGGACGCGTGTATACATAGCGTGAATTTTGTGGGCATGCACTCTGTGGGAGGAAGGTTCGAGTGCGACAGGCTGATATCAAGTACTGAACAAAAGATACCTAAACACATGCAAGAACACGAATTTGAGGTCGGTGCATGTGCATGAGGCTGCTTTACTATTAGGCATACATTAAATGTCCTGATGAGATCCATAGAATGTGTTAAACGGATCGAAACGCCGTCGACAACTATGAGCACCTTACACACAAGGAATGATTTATTTGTCCTTTAAAAGTGTGAAGGTGTCAATATTGTTCTGTTTTGCAATCAAAACTGTGCGATTAACAAGTTTACAGAACGTTAAGCTCTTGCCTAAGCCCTTTTGTTTGTTCCCTTTAATTGTTCCCTGTCCTGATATTTCTTGTGTGATTGACTGGGTACAGGCTTGTGCCCTGTCTTGTATATTGTGTGTTATTCATGTTTTACATTGACTGAAAAGTAAATACCTAGACGTCTGCCCGGCTGGGCATGTCGTTTTCAAATATAGCAACGACTTTGTCTATATTTATTGATTAAGCATTATTATTTGTAAGGGACCACTGTTGCCTTAATAATATTGACTCCCAAGGTCCCTTGCCGGCTTCTTTGGGTTCCCTTGTTGTTTTCAAAAAGTTTTTATAAATTGCAGCAATAGTGATTAGAAAACCTGATTGTAAAGAATAATGATGGGCACGAGTGGCTCTCGGTAGAACTGGTACCAGTTTTACATTACATGAATTCAAACAATCAATCAGAGTACTTGAACGTGCTACTTACCCGTGAGGGTATCAAGGCGCTGAGGGGAGTGGGAGGGGGGAGGTGCAGCTACTGTTCAAAGAGCCAGGTCTTGAGGAGTCTTCTGAAGGTGAGTAGGTCTTGGGTCTGCCGTATGTGGGTAGGGAGGGTATTCCAGGTCTTGGCGGCGAGGTAGGAGAAGGATCTGCCGCCGGAGGTTGTTAGTTGGATGCGGGGGACAGCGGCGAGGACGAGGCTGGCAGAGCGGAGCAAGCTGGTGGGGGTGTAGAAGCTGAGTCTGCTGTTAAGGTAGGCTGGTCCGGCGTTGTGGAGTGCTTTGTGTGAGTGGGTGAGGAGCTTGATCCTCTTGTCGATGGGGAGCCAGTGTAGGTCGCACCATCTTGGAATTCACCATTCCAAGGTGGCGCCCCCCACACTCAGCGTGTCACGTGTAAGTTGTTTGGAGTATGCGAAGGCCCACATATGGCATTTCTGTAAACTTCTGTTTTACGCATCTTAAGGATATGAGCTATGATTTCGATTGCAGTAGAATGAAAGTGCTGAATAGAGAGTGGTCCTATACTGAATTAAATAGACCAGCCGGTATGATTTAAATTGCAATTAGACGGCTATTGATATGTAGAGGGGCACGAAGAAATCCTGTATTAACAGGATGAATATGTAATCAGGATGAAGTGTATATAGAACGCTTACGGAAAAGAGAGACTAACGCTTGGTAAATGTATTTATTTTTAATAGAATTTGGACAGCATTAGTGTGTTCTTTGAAAGGGCTCACGGTAGAATTGAGTTCCTGTAGATGAGGTGCATAGCTGGTACGAGGGGCCTTGGCTGCCACCCGGTAAATATTGAAATATTGAATATTCACACTAATTGTAAAAAGAGACATTATGGATATCTAGTTGGTTGGAGGTCCGTGTAATTAACCTTCTTTTTTATCGTTTTACATTCACGGTGCATATAAGAAAAGGTTCCAGAAAAGTGGAATAAGACCTCTTGCCCTGATGAAATTGCCACTATATTCAATAGGCAATGAAACATGTCGGCCCATCATTAATTGGTCTGCAAGCAAGCAGTTTGTTTTTACTTTGAATAGGCCCATGCATTGTGAATAAAGTTAGTAACTAGCGCTAAGGCTTATCTCAATTTTGAACTTCACTGGGAGGATTGGTGTTTGTGGTATACACAAAACACATTTTTTCACAGTTTTTTCTGGACACTCGTATTTTCTCATGCAAGATAGTTACAGATGACGAGAAACGTGGGCACAACTGGTGAGAACCAACCAGCAAGCTCCTATGGTGTAGCGCACGAGAGGCACGACCTAATTTTTTGACACATTTTTGTTTCTTATACACCTGTTAAAATGGAGGGTATTTGTTATAGACACAGTGACTTATCATTTGGAAGTTGTTTTAAATTGAAAAAAGTCGGGCTTTAGTGAGTTTAAACAATACCTGTGATAAAACGAAGGATTGTTGGTGGGATATATGAAATTAATTCCCATACCCTTTCGGTCAGATATTGAGTGGCAATGCCCGCATTGATCAGGTCTGGTTGCTTTTTGTGTGTGCAGAGGTCATGACCTGTGCAACCCAGGTGGAGTACTGCCTGCCTGGAGGGGATATTTGGGCAGCGAAGGAAGCTCACTGCAGAGTAATAATTATGACTGGTCATGACCCTTTGTCAGTCTAAAGGAGCAATACATAAAAAAACTATTCTTTAATGATTAAAAACAGTTAAAAATGATAGTGATAAACAATCACAACTTCGAAGCCCATTTAAAAAAAGAACATTAAAAAACAGAGGGAGACTGCAGAGGCAACTCTATCCGAATGTAATGTGGTGTAAAGGAAACAATAAAATTGTCAGGGTCACTGTCCGCAAAGCACCCCCTAATTATTAATTTACTTATTCTTGCCTCTACTAATATGGAGGAGCGTGACAGAATTATATGAGCTGAGGAATGGGGTGAACGATATTAGCGCGGGAAGAAATGAATCCCACAGTATATATTAATAAACGCGTCCAGTTTTAATATTAACAAATGAAGGCCTACAGGATTAACACTCGAGAACGGATAATCTGGCCTTTCTGCTTCCGACTTAATCCCACCAATAAGTTTAAATGTACTTTTTAATTCAATGTGCGCCTCCTATCAGCATGGATGAGGTTTATTTAATTCGTGTTCTTACGGCTTCCTCATCCTTAGTTATTGGATTAGCAGCTCTTGAAGTTTTCTGCATGTCATATCTTTTGAAACCGGACGCGATTGCACATTTAATTTACAGACATGTCTGTTTGAACATGAGCCCCAACCTGTCGAGCGCGGTTTAGCTAAACTGACTTACCCTCGGTTAGTGATGTTTAAAACATTAATCCATGCAACCTTGGCTCTCTCGGAGCCCAGCCATAGTCCAAGGGTGAAGGCCGCCTCGAGGCACCACGTGAAGGTAAACCTTCAAGCTGGACAAAGCGCCTACTCTGTAAATTCCTTAAAATGTGAAACTTCTGCCCATTATAATCTCAGGTAAATCATAAATCAAAATAGATCAGTACACCGTATAAGCATTCGAAAGCTGAAATATCACTCCCTAATATTTATAAGAGTTCTCAGTCTCAAATTTCATATTATTTAAGGCATGTCGTCTGGGATTCATTCATTTGACATGCCCTAAAAACTGCTTCAAAGACAAACAAGGTGTAATATTCCGAATCAACGCTAGATGGCAGGAGGGCGTACAGAATGCGGAGCTGCATCGCGTGCTGCAAACAGAAACAAGTCCCCAAACTGACAGCCAATGAAATAACCAACTTAATATCTTCAGTAGGTCTATCGATATCTAGGGCTGTAAAAATTCGTAAAATACATACCAATAATCCTCCCTCCTTTTATCCGAGGTTATGAAACGTGAATATTGACAAATATTGTTCAGCATTCTCAATGCACTATATGTTAACAAACGCTACTGTCACTACTACAAGATGGCACAAGCAACAGCAGTTATTTCTATTTGCATTAGTGATTGGCATTTATACAGACGTACGAAGCACGTCACTGTCCTTTGACAAAAAAAGAAATTAACATGTATCGCTATCTTGATCTCCAGTAAACCAGGTTTGGTCCAATTGCTCCCACTGCGCCTTGAAACCGCACATCAGGTGTTCCTTTATGCAGTTTCTGTTCATACCTGCAGCAGGGCCTGGCTTTACTGGAGAAGTGTGGCTCACTGGTTAGAGGAGGCAGACCCTGAAGCAGAGGTCAGACCCGGGACCAGGGTTCAATTCCCGACACGGCAAGGTCTTGAGCCCAAAATGTCCACGGACTCGATAATTCTCGAATCACACGTTCACACTCTGCAACTTTGGGCAATAGCTTGCTTAATCTCCACTACGGCACCCCCCCCCCCGCCGCGGCGGGATGCCTGGCTTTCACCTTGGGGATGGCCCAGTAGGGGTTATCTCACAGGGGAAAAGCCAGGACGGGTTCCCAAAGCCAGCGCCTTGAGACCTTGCGGTGATAAAGCGCTATATAAGAACCTTTGACCATGACATGACATTACTATCACACACAAAATGACCCCCCCTTACTCCCTGCTGACCAGTTTGTTCCTCTGCAAACCCGCTCTTCTTGGAAGCTCACAGCCCTCGTCGAGTGAAGCAGGCAGAATCCCTCATTCTTTTGAGGGGCAAGGCAAAAAACACAGACAGAGTGATGGACTGGCCAATGTGGAAGGGAGTAGCGACCTTCAGGAGGCAGGCTGTACCAGTTTGTCTGTTAAGAAGGCGATGTAAGACGGTCGTACCACGAGCGCCTGTAGTTCATGCATGTGCGACAAGCTGTGCTTAGCCTCAAAAGGCGTGCCCATCAGAAATGACAAGACCAAGTTCAGGTCCCACTGAAGCATAATAAACTATTTGGGGACAAACACACAAGCATCAGACCTTTTAAACTACGCACCAGAACCAATGACTTGAAGATGGTTGGTCAGGTAAACAAAGAAAGGCCAAAAGAGCTGATAAATAACCTTCCCCTCAGCCCATCGTAGAGCTTTGATGGGCAAAGAAACAAACAAAAGGACACTGGAATGAGTGGCTCGTAAGGGGTCAGTGTTTTGAGCACTCTTTTGTACCCAATGACAAATTTCAAGTGCATGTATACTTCCTCATCCTTTTATGTTCTATACTGTATACTGTACAGCGTTCTGATACACTCGTTGGTCACGTTTGAGCTATATAAAACTTTAAAAGTAAATAAATACAGTGAGCGGGAATGGTTTCCCCGCAACCAGCGAAGATCGCCTCCAGAGGAGGACGTCTGGCTGCAAGGAAGACATGAGCTGCCTCAGTCGTAAAGTCACTCACATTCAGTCGCAGCTGCTCAATCTCCATGCATGTAGGTAGCTTGTGGAGACTGATGTAGGACCCTGCGCTGCTGCGGAGACAGTAGGTCCGCCCGAAGGAGAAGCTGGATTGGAGGGCAAATACTCAGGAGCTCTGGATAACACACTTTCCAAGATCTGTCCATGGAGATGAAAATTACGTCGGCCTGGTAGGTCTTGATCTTCTTCAGGACTCGAGGCAAGTGAGGTAGTGGCGGAAAGGCATACAGGAGTCTGTACCTCCATTCTGGTCAGAATGCGTCTCCTAACAAGTAGATCAGAGGAAATTCCACCGTGCACAACTGTTGACACTGCATTCTTGACAGTGGTGAATAGATCGGACGAGGACATGCCCATTCATCGAAGATGCCCTTCACCACCTCGGGACAGAGATGCCACTTGTGATCTGCCAGATGACACCCGCTCAGTTCATCCACTCTGGGCATTCAAGGATCCCGCTGGGTGTTTGGCAACTAGAAGAAGTTCTGCTGGTCCAGCCACCTCAATGAATCAGGATTTTGTAAAGCACGCTACTCACCCGTGAGGGTCTCAAGTCGCTGGGGGGGGGGGGGAGGGTGCAGCTGCGGCTCATTTGAAGAGTCATGTCTTGAGGTTCTTCCTGAAGGTGTGCAGGGTCGGGGAGCATCTGATGTTAACCGGGAGCTCGTTCCAGGCTTTGGCTGCGACGTAGGAGACGGCACTTCCGCCAGCTCTGTTTCTGCAGATGCGTGGGGTCTCTGCTAGGGCGAGGTCGGCGGAGCGGAGGTTCCTTCTGGGTGTGTGGAAGGAGACCTCCATAAGTATAACCTACTGGCACAGGTTCCAGGACCCCACTCTGCCCTTTTTGTTACACTGCCACATGGCACCCATCTCCCTTTTAATGCCGTCAGGAAAGCTTTCAGGGCCAGACTGATCACCCGAAGTTCCAGAAAACTGATATGGAGCTGGCTCTCCACCATGACCAGAGGACTTTGATGTCCACCTCCTCTTCTAGCTTGCCCCCTCAAGCCAGCCAGGGACATTTGTCACCACTGTGAACTCTGGGTGAGGAAAGCGAGTGACCTGCCATAGCTCAGGTTGCTTATACCAACCGTAACATCAGATCCTGTTTCGTCTCTTCTGAGATCTCGATGGAGTTGAAAAGGCAGCCCTGATGCTGGCCCCACTGAGATCGGAGGTTTCACGGTCAGGCCCACATGCACCACCTGGCATCTTGAGATGAGGATGACACGCCAGACCAGAAGGCATAGAAGCCTCAGAGCCAGACTCACTGACATCCAGGAGTGATCCGGAAACATCGGGATCGTATCATGAATATCCCGACTTGCTGCTGTGAAGGAAAGGCTTTAAACACCACCGTACCCAGATGAATAGTATCCTCTGTAGGGCTCAGATGGGACTTCGGCTCATTGGTGTTACAACCAGCCGCGGCCCGTGGAGGGAGTTTCATGGGGCAGGCAGGCGGGGCGGGGGAGGAGCAGAGTGGGGGGGTGGTAAACCGGAATATGGATGATTGGAGATAAGTAAACAATTAAATTAATAAAACAAATTTTGTTGCGCGCCCTATATTGCAAAATGCAATGCAGGGCGCGCTACAAAATTAGTTTTATTAATTCAATTGTTTACTTACCTGCAATCATCCAGATTCCTGTGTTTACCACCCCCCACATTACCCCTCCCCGCCTGCCTGCCCCACTGCAACTCCCTCCACGGCCGCGGCTGGTTACAACCCAACAACGTAAGGAGTTTGGGTGTCATTGAGGGGTGTTCTACAATGAACTGCAGTGAGCCTGCCTTCAGCAGCCAGTCTTCACGGTCAGGAATACACGTACTCCTGACCTCTGAAGATGGGCTTCCGTGAATACCCGGGTGCTGAGTAAAAGTGTTTCTGGCCTACCTGGTACAAGTATTTGTTCAGAATCAACAGAAAGTCAGTTATAGGAAAATACAGGTCCTACAAGTCCAAAGAAGCTAACCAGTCCCCTATATCCAGGCAGAGGGAGCATTTTGAACCTTTTCTTTCTTGAAAAAGGCACTCAGCGGGCAGAGGCCCACAGTAGACCTCAGACCTCTGTTCTTCTTTTGAATGAGCTAGTAACACAAATGAAATGCTTGCCCCATCTCCAAGCCTGGTACCATCTCAAAGGCAGCCTAGGACGGTTGGTTTCCAGCATTAGGATAGCGGACTGCTCCTCCAAGAGTCACAGTAAGAAAGGGCAGGCCATAGTCCCTTTAAATAATCTGTAGCACCAGTGTGTCTAACAGGATGGATTTCCAGCTGAAGAGTAAATGCAGAATTATGCCAGGCATGAGCCTGGTAGGGCAAACGGATGTATGACGTTACAACGCATACTTTTACAACGCCTACCCTTACAACGCGGTTTTTACCACGCATACCATTACAACACATAGCGCTTTGGGGTGCTGGATAGTGAATAGTTTAATTTACTATTCCAACTTCAGTACCCGTGGATAGTAGGGAAGGTTATTGGATAGTAAATTAACCTATTCCCTATCCTAGAGCGCCCCCCAGAGCAATGCGTTGTAATAGTTTGCGTTGTAAAAGTTGCGTTGTAAAGGTTGTATACCAGGGCAAACTAAAGCAGCTTGGCCATGCATTGATGCAGGGATGGAAGGATTTGAGGAATGCTGCCTGTGCTGGCTTTAATAGTGTCTACCGGTACTGCAACCACAGTCCTAAAAGGATTGGGCTTCTGTTGCAGTACAGGTCTGGGTGCTGGCATTGTGGAACAGGCTCTGACTTTTCTGCATTGGTGGGGAAATGGTTTAGCTGGAGCCAGGTGCCCTAGAGAATGTGGTTTGGTGCGACTGTCCTTGAATCGCTCCAGCACCAAATCAGCCTTTTCCCCAAAGAGTCAGGAGCCATTGTAGGGCATATCCATTAGGGACACCTGTATGATGACCTCATCCAAGCATATCTTTTGAGCACGACACTGGTGCCAATAGCGCTGACGATGCAGCTTGTATTGTCCAGCCATACCTTGGAGCGCATATTTGACTGCATTCTGACCATCATGTATCATTTGGACGAAAGAGAACATGGGGTTATCTAGGACAGCCATATTACATAATGCATGCACCCACCAAACAGTTAACTACACTGCAACATCTATATGCTAGGCCAGCCACAAAAAACAATCCCTTGCTGAAAGAGCCAAGTCTTTTACATCCCTTTGCAGAAGATTGGACGGGAAGGAATTTGAATTGACCATACTTGAAGCTTCAACCATCTGGCTCCCTGGTGGAGGATGCTTGGCCAGGAAGTCCAAGTCTCTTGGAGACAGCCTATGTCCCGCAGCCGAAAGTCAACTGAAGGAGAGTATGAGAACGGCTTGGACCATGTAGTCAGAGAGGCATCGGTAAGGGTTTCAGGGGATGTCAAGAAGGGCTCATGTGAAGCTGGCCCTGGTTGAAGGATCTCAGGTAACACATTTGTCTTAGTCTCAACAGAGGGAAACTTTATGTCTAGGGTTTCTTCTGCCCTCTGAACCACCCCTGCAAACTGAACACCTTCCTCCGTTGGTGGCTCAATTGGAGAGTCAAGCTCTGGTCCAGGAGATGTCTCTAGCCACTTGCGTCATCTATATAAAGAAGAGGCAGCACTTTGTCTCCTTCCTCATCAGTGGTCTGAGGGATAGTGTCTTCCTAATTTGGGTGTGAATCAAAACCAAAAAAACATGAATCTTCTCCCGATACCGACGTACCTGCAGAGGTCTGGGATTGGGATATTGGTCTACTACCACTGGTTGCATTTTTATGATCGGATGACACACGGAGAAGGCCTACATCGGTTGGGGGTCAGAGATCAGCACCAGGACTTGATCATTGACTAATGCAATGCCCCGTGAGTGGGTCACGAGGAGGTGGATAGCATGGGATGGGGACCCGCTAAAAGAAGTCTGACTGATGACCCTAGCAGCTGTGTGGGATCTGAAGATGCTCCAGGGAACCAGATTCAAACCAAAGATCTGCAGCTTGTCTCTCTGGTGGCCGCTGTTTGCTGCAGGCCGACAACAGTTGAGAAGCTTGGAGCACGCTGACCACCGACTGCAGGATTGGTTGGGACCCAGGAGACATCTGAGGAGTGTGATCTTTATCATGGCGCCCTTGTGCCTTCTTACTAGACTTAGAATAGCAGGATGGAATTAAGTCCCGATTGACCTTCTTATGCTTGTGCTGAGACTTTAACTTCGACTTACTAGAAGACTTTGAGTGGGAAGTGGACTTTGTAGTACGAGTGTGAGTGGCCACGTGCCCAGGATCCGTCCAGAGACCAGAAACGGGAATGAGAAACATGCTTCGACTCTGAGCTATGTTCAGCCACATAGAGTCCTGAATTGCCTCAATGTGCATGAGGGCACAGTTGTTGGATGACTTTGAGTTGTGGCGTGAGCCTGAGTACCAGAGGCATCTTTTCCGCGGATCAGTGCCCGGCATCATCTTCTTGCAGAAACGGCATGGCTTGAATGGTGTCTTTAGTGGGGGTATACAACCTTTACAACGCAACTTTTACCACGACCTACCATTACCACGCATTTTTTACAACGCAGGATCCATTACAACGCATGTATTTACAACGCAGGTACTTTTACAACGCATACCATTACAACGTAAGTATTGGTAAGTATATTATTTTATTAAAAATATTAATTGGTTTTTTTTGTAAAGGGGTATTTTTTGGGTTCAGGGTCAGTTTTGGGTTTTTGGGTAAAGGGGTATTTTTAGGGTTCAGGGTCAGTTTTCAGTTTTTGGGTAAAGGGGTATTTTTAGGGTTTAGGGTCAGTTTTCAGTTTTTGGGTAAAGGGGTATTTTTAGGGTTCAGGGTCAGTTTTTGGGTAAAGGGGTATTTTTAGGGTTCAGGGTCAGTTTTTAGTTTTTGGGTAAAGGGGTATTTTTAGGGTTCAGGGTCAGTTTTGGGTTTTTGGGTAAAGGGGTATTTTTAGGGTTCAGGGTCAGTTTTGGGTTTTTGGGTAAAGGGGTATTTTTAGGGTTCAGGGTCAGTTTTGGGTTTTGGGGTAAAGGGGTATTTTTAGGGTTCAGGGTCAGTTTTGGGTTTTTGGGTAAAGGGGTATTTTTAGGGTTCAGGGTCAGTTTTGGGTTTTTGGGTAAAGGGGTATTTTTAGGGTTCAGGGTCAGTTTTGGGTTTTTTGGTAAAAGGGTATTTTTAGGGTTCAGGGTCAGTTTTTAGTTTTTGGGTAAAGGGGTATTTTTAGGGTTCAGGGTCAGTTTTGGGTTTTTGGGTAAAGGGGTATTTTTAGGGTTCAGGGTCAGTTTTGGGTTTTTGGGTAAAGGGGTATTTTTAGGGTTCAGGGTCAGTTTTGGGTTTTTTGGTAAAAGGGTATTTTTAGGGTAAAAGGGGTATTTTTTGGGTTCAGGGTCAGTTTTGGGTTTTTGGGTAAAGGGGTATTTTTAGGGTTCAGGGTCAGTTTGGGGTTTTTGGGTAAAAGGGTATTTTTAGGGTTCAGGGTCAGTTTTGGGTTTTTGGGTAAAAGGGGTATTTTTTGGGTTCAGGGTCAGTTTTGGGTTTTTGGGTAAAAGGGTACAGTGTAAAAATTAAATTTAAATTACATTAAATTAAATTGATTAAATTAAATTAAATTATATTACATTAAATTAAATTAAATTAATTAAATTAAATTATATTAATTTTAATTAAATTAAATATTAAAAAATATTATATACTTACCAATACTTACGTTGTAATTGTATGCGTTGTAAAGGTATATGCGTTGTAAATACATGCGTGGTAATGGTATGCGTTGTCATGGATCCTGCGTTGTAAAAAATGCGTGGTAATGGTAGGCGTGGTAAAAGTATGCGTTGTAACGTCATACATCCTTTAGTGGGACATCTAAACAGTGAACAGTTTGCCAGAGTTATCGGAAGACTGTCTAGCTGGGAGCCGAGCTCTAGATCCCTATGGAAGGGACACAAAGAACCAAACTGACATTAGCATGAAGGGGCGGCACTTATATATGACTCAACTCACTTTCAAGGTAGTACAGAGCCACAGGGCACCACCTGGTGGCACGCAGCAGCATTGCTGAAGAATTCTCCAGAAGTACTCTGGTACCTGGGGATATTCCAAAGGGGAGGAATCTTTTAGATACTGTAGAAGAAACACAGCAACTTTACCCAAGCTTTACTAGCCTTTCCGAAGCAATGGCCAAAGATAGCACCGACCATCAGCGACCAGAAGGCAAAGTCCATAGGAGTGTCTTTCTCACAGCTCTCGTAGTAAAGGATGAGAGATCACCCGACAAAACCAGGGACAGGGCTCAGTACCACAGAATGGAATTTAGTTTCCTCTTTTACAAGCGGTAGAATCACGTATTCACTATATAGTCCTCTCTCAATCATTCCAGAGGACAAACCCAGTACCACAACGCTATACAAGGCATACAAAAGATTTAATGTGGTCTCACTTAAAAATATATCACAACATAATATGCATCTAAGTGTTAAGCCATTGTCAGTTATCATAGCAAAATTTCTCAGTTAAAATACTTTTGTGTAATCTTCACAGCACAACACCATATATTAGACAAAATTAACAAATATGTGTATCAGCGGTGGTTTCTTCTTGAGGGCGGGGGAGCATCTCTCCCAAACACCCCCCCACCCCGCCCGCTGTGAGCTGTAGTAAATGTGAACAATAAAAGGACAATGAAATGATTTCATTGCCATTTTATTTTTCACAAGGCGAGCTGCAGCAGTTAGTCAGCCTGCCTTTGGGCTGGAGAAATGGGGGCGTGTGCAGTCCTCTGCTGCTGATAGGCAGCATGGAGGACTAGAGGAAGGCTAGCCAGACACTGCAAAGTGCGCATGTCAGTTTGGCCGGCTGTCTTACAATGGCCAGCCTTACATGCGCACTTTGCAGGTCTCATCCCAGCTGTCTTAGACAACTGGGTGGAGACGACGCACAGGCCTCCAGAGCCTGATGGAGCGTCTAGCCAGGCCACTCCATTCCATCCTGGCACTGCTCTCATGAGCAGCGTCAGGATTGCTGAGGGAAGTTTGCACTTCGAATCGTGCTCAGAGCCACAGACAGGACATAGAGCATGCAGCCCGGGTAAGTACATTTATTTTATTTTTTATTTTATTGTAATGCTTGCCAGCATGTTTATTTTGCAACCTTGTTTTATTGTGTGTTTTGGGAAGCGGTGGGGCACTTAACTCGCCCCACCACTTTCACATGTTACCAGCAACCCCAAAGTATACGAACCTGACAATAACACAGAGCAGGGAGAGAAACACAAAACAGACACAATTGTCTACATTTCAAAAACTGACCTGTTCAATCTGGCGGGTAAAATACTCCATGTGGTGTCTACTAAGTACCCAGTCGTTAAAGATTCAGTACTAATAGGTCCGCTTTGCGCTGCTGATCCATGCACACAAGGCTCTACACAACCAAGAACCTGCCTACATCAACCACCCCCAAAACTTCCACCAACCATCGAGAAGACTACGCTCTGCCTCCCTTTTACTTCTCATACTCCCCGCATCTACCGAAGCAGAAGTGGAGAAAGCTCTTTCTCTCACATCGCAGCAAAAACCTGGAACAGCCTCCCCGCGCACTTCTGGAATTCCAAATGGCCCTCAAGACCTGGCTGTTCGAATAAGCCTCGGGCCAGCAAGCACCTGTATACCCAATCGGGTTATGAGCCACGCTTTATAAATCCTGATTGATAGGTCCCCACCTTCCTCAGGACAGAAAGATTCTCCCATGAATGTGACACAAAAACTCCTATTTATAAACAAGGTCACCAAAAGGCTTTGACGCGGATCCAGTGTGGGAATCCAGAAACTCTTGGAACTGTTCAATGTCGAAAGGGGAACCGCCTCATTTTGATCCAGATTTCTTGTGAGATAATAAAACTTCAAATGAGCCACGGCCCCTCACCAAGGATCCTCCAAGAACTTAACACTATTGGGGATTTGCCCTGGTCGTGGAAAGATATTCCTAAAAGGAGCAGGGACCCTCAGTGCTCCAAAACAATGTCTGCTGCCTTTGTTTTATAATCGTCTTTAGCCTCCTAGGGATTTCAGCCGCGTAGACATCAGACCGCATTTCTGATCTCGGCCAGTGGCTGAAATCCCAAGGAGGCTAAAGACAAATTTAAAACTAAGGCAGGAGCCAAACCTTTGGAACCCCCCTGCGATAGATGTAAGAAGTCTGTGCCCCCAGGGCTTATCCTTTACTCAGAGGACATTGTTTTGAAATACTGACAGTCCCTGCTCCTTTTCTGTCCGTGTCGAAGCCTTTGGGCAATCTTGTTTTTTAATAGGAGTTTTTGTTTCACACATTTGTGGGAGAATCGTTTTTGTCTGTCCTGAGGAAGGTGGGGGCCTATATGTCCTGTCCACCGAAACGCGTCAACGTACCTATAATACTGAATCTGTGACGACCGGTTACTTGGTAGATGGTGATGTGGACACCACATGAAGTATTTTACATCCCAGATTGAACAGATCAGTTTTTTAAATATAGACAATTGTGTCTGTTTTGTGTTTCCCTCCCTGCTCTGCTTTATTATGTTCATAAACATGTTTGTTCTTTTTTATTATATTATATGGTGCTGCGCTGTGAAAATTACACAAAAGCTTTTTAACTAATGAGAAATTTGTTTTTAACTGGTATTTTAATTGTTGCTATGAAAACTACTATGACGACGGATTAAAACTTGGATGCTTATATATTGTAAAGTATTTATAAGAGAGACCACTTTGAATCTTTTGTACGCCTCCTATAGCGTTATGGTACTTGATTTGGCATCTCTGGATTGACTGCGGGGTGATTGTATAGTGAATAAGTGCTTTTACTCCAACTCTTTCACACTTTAAGATGCTCGCTGCTTCATATGCAGTTGACTTTGCCCACACCATACTAAGGGCTTTGAAATCACTCACCCGACATGTTGTCTACTCTCCCCAAATCCTAATAGACTCTCAGAGTCAACCCAGATCTCCGAGTGGTTCTTTCCTGAACCTACTGGCCATTCACTGGTTCTGCCTGACAGGTGAGTGGCTCCAGCCCAGCCCCATCTGCTTTTCTGAGTGGAGCCTGATATGCGATTAATAACACCTGAGGCCTGCTGCCTGTTCAGAGGCAATAGCACATCATGTGACTGACTCTCCCACAGCCCTAGCGGCCTTGCAAAGGTTCTGCCTCACGTGTGACTGATTCTGCCCCAGCCCTAACCGCCTTGCACAGGTGATTCTTGAGATGTGAATGGCTAGCCTCCAGCTGTTCCCTGGTTACCCACTGAGAGGCTTGCCTGTGGCCTGGTGCTGTCTGGGTCTCCAGCTGTACCCTGGTTTCCCACTGAGAGGCTTGCCTATGGCCTGCTGCTGGCTAGCCTCCAGCTGTACCCTGGTTTCCCACTGAGAGGCTTGCCTATGGCCTGCAGCTGGCTGGTACTCACAGTAGAAGGGGATGCTGAAGCTCTCCGAGGTGGTGGCGTTGTCCTGGCTACTGTTGCCCCCATCTCTGGCGACGCAGCGGTAAGGCCCCACCTGCCAGGGCTGGATGTCCTGGATATGGAGCAGCAGCCGCCCCTCGCCGCGGGTGATGTTCACGTCGTAGTACCAACAGCGGAAGGTGTTCGGGGTGTCCAGGTTCAACCAGGTCTTCATCCACTGCAACGGAACAGAAACAGCCAATCAGAGGCAGAGCAAGGACACCTGCGTCACGTGGCTGCTCCAAGGGCCACTGTGGCCCTTGGTGGCTCTCACACTCTTTAGAAGAGCAAGCCAGGGCGAGGAGAGACAGAGCAGAAGGAAGGGTGGGAAAGGGAACCAAGATTAAAACTATTAAAACTGGCAATTTTCACCAGCAAATAATTTTCCTGTAATTATTAATAATTGGCAGTTAATGACACGGTTTTCAGGTTGTCCATTTTTCAGGGGCCTAGGGTTTCAGGATGGCTGGAGAGAGAGAGAGAAACCTGGTATTTTGAGGTCTGTGATTACAGCTCTGTGCACTCCAATGCATCATTCTCAACTGCCGACTGCCTTCTCACAGTCTCCTCCCAGTTGTAAGGCTCACAGGCTGATACTTACAGCCCACGACCTCTTTATGTGGGAGGAGAGCGGGTTAACATCTGAATGTTGTGCTAACAGGGTAGCCAGAGGAGACTCCTATCAACAGTGCGCTCCTCGAGAAGGGAGTTAAAGTCCCATAGTCCTTGCCCATAAAATTGTTAGTATCAAGCCCTCTCGAGGGAAATCCTTTCATCTGGGTCACTCAAGATGCCAAACAAAAATTCTCACAATTATTTTACATAATTTTATGAAGTTTAAGTGTGCACACTTTTAAAGCTATAGACCCATTTGAATTGCATAAGTGCATTTCTATATCTCACTTTAAATATCGTCAGGGTAAATAAAACACAGCATTTTGAGGGGTAGAGGGCCATATAAAAAGAACTGTACAGCAGCAATGTTCTATCTTTCTTTTTTCCTTCAATAGATTTCATAGTAAAACTGAAAAACATTGTAAGCAAAGGTGCCAACACGTGTATGGGACTTCAGTGCGCGTCAAAGAAATGTAGACTTAAATAGATGTTTATTCTTGGCACTGACTGTGCCCCATTATCACCCCAGACAGGCTACTAGCCCCTGGACACATGTTTGACAAGAAATGAGGTCACCCAGCAGCTCTGAACATATTTACTCTTCGAACACTGGAGTTATGATGACTTATCCCTGTTACAAGTGCACTCAAACACCTGAAGGAAAACATGCCATTGGCAGGCACGGCTCCCCAAGTGTCCAATAAGTGATCCTTCGCCAGAAATTGGTATGGACCTGGGGGTTATTTGGAGGCTGCCCTTTGACCTCTACTCCCAGCCAGGACCAGACAGATCAAGGGTGCACTGGTCGCCTATTACAGATTGGCTCGCCTACGCTATTTTTCTTTTCTTTCACTAAAATAGGAGTTATGTTTCTAACTTGATCTCTGACTGAGTTCATATGAGGCTCCATTTATTCAAATGTCCTCATGGTTAGAGCCTGGTGCTTGATAGCCCCCCACCCTAAACCATAACCCATGATATCTAACACACTCACCCCCCCTCCTCCCTCTCAACCTCAGTTTGGAGACCTCTTCCCTAGTCTAGAGGCGGTGGCTGGCCTAAGGAGAGACGTCGAGCTGTGTGAAAAGACTGGATGTTGCAATGTGAAGAGAAGCATAGTACACCTATACCTACCTATGGGCACCGACTTTACCTACACTTACCTAAGTACACAGACTTTACCTACACTTACCTATGTACACCTACTTTACCTACACCTACTTTACCTATACTTACCTATGTACACCTACATTACCTATGTACACCTACTTTACCTTCACTTACCTATGTACACCGACTTTACCTACACTTACCTATGTACACCTACTTTACCTATGTACACCTACTTTACCTATGTACACCTACTTTACCTACGTACACCTACTTTACCTACGTACGCCTACTTTACCTACACTTACCTATGTACACCGACTTTACCTATGTACACCGACTTTACCTATGTACACCTACTTTACCTACGTACACCTACTTTACCTACGTACACCTACTTCACCTACACTTACCTATGTACACCTACTTTACCTATGTACACCTACTTTACCTATGTACACCTACTTTACCTATGTACACCTACTTTACCTACACTTACCTATGTACACCGACTTTACCTACACTTACCTATGTACACCTACTTTACCTATGTACACCTACTTTACCTACATTTGCCTAAGTACACCGACTTTACCTACACTTACCTATGTACACCTACTTTACCTACACCTACTTTACCTATACTTACCTATGTACACCTACATTACCTACACTTACCTATGTACACCTACTTTACATACACTTACCTTTGTACACCGACTTTGCATACACTAACCTATGTACACCGACTTTACCTACACTTACCTATGTACACTGACTTTACCTACTCTTACCCAAGTACACTGACTTTACCTACACTTACCTATGTACACCGACTTTACCTATGTAAACCTACTTTACCTACACTTACCTATGTACACCTACTTTACGTACACTTACCTATGTACACCTACTTTACCTTTGTACACCTACTTTACCTACACTTGCCTAAGTACACCGACTTTACCTACACTTACCTATGTACACCTACTTTACCTACACCTACTTTACCTATACTTACCTATGTACACCTACATTACATACACTAACCTATGTACACCGACTTTACCTACACTTACCTATGTACACCTACTTTACCTACACTTACCTATGTACACCTACTTTACCTACACTTACCTATGTACACCTACTTTACCTATACTTACCTATGTACACTCACTTTCGCTATATTTAGGTCCTCAATATTTGGGACTTGAAATTTTGGCCTCACAATATTTTGTAGTTGATATTCTGGTGGAACAGCATAGCACCACAGCCATACAGGATGGCACTATGGACTGATATTTGTGAACTATGATGCTCCAACCTTGAGAAGGCCCTAGGCATAAGGAGCCATAAAGGGTGAAACGTGTGTGGACGCAAAACAAATTGAGGCATGAAGTAAGCTAAGAGACCCCTGCCACATTCACTGCTCCTCTCCTAGAAACTAAAGGCTTAAGGCAAGTTAAGAAAGCTAGAGCAGACGAACAAGTTAAGAGAGCTAGAGCGGACAAACAAGTTAAGAGAGCTAGAGCGGACAAACAAGTTAAGAGAGCTAGAGCGGACAAACAAGTTAAGAGAGCTAGAGCGGACAAACAAGTTAAGAGAGCTAGAGCGGACAAACAAGTTAAGAGAGCTAGAGCGGACAAACAAGTTAAGAGAGCTAGAGCGGACGGACAAGTTAAGAGAGCTAGAGCGGACAAGTTAAGAGCTGGAGCGGACGATCAAGTTAAGAGAGCTAGAGCGGACGAACAAGTTAAGAGAGCTAGAGGGGACGAACAAGTTAAGAGAGCTAGAGGGGACGAACAAGTTGAGAGCTAGAGGGGACGAACATATTAAGAGAGCTAGAGGGGACGAACAAATTAAGAGAGCTAGAGGGGACGAACAAATTAAGAGAGCTAGAGGGGACGAACAAATTAAGAGCTAGAGCGGACGAACGAGTTAAGAGAGCAAGAGCAGACAAACAAGCTAAGAGAGCTAGAGCAGACAAACAAGCTAAGAGAGCTAGAGCAGACAAACAAGTTAAGAGAGCTAGAGTTGATATTCTGGTGGAACAGCACAGCACCACTGCCATACAGGATTTCACTATGGACTGATATTTGTGAACTATGATGCTCCAACCTTGAGAAGGCCCTAGGCATAAGGAGCCATAAAGGGTGAAACGTGTGTGGACGCAAAACAAATTGAGGCATGAAGTAAGCGAAGAGACCCATGCCACATTCACTGCTCCTCTCCTGGAAACTAAAGGCTTAAGGCAAGTTAAGAAAGCTAGAGCAGACGAACAAGTTAAGAGAGCTAGAGCGGACAAACAAGTTAAGAGAGCTAGAGCGGACGGACAAGTTAAGAGCTCGAGCGGACGATCAAGTTAAGAGAGCTAGAGCGTACGATCAAGTTAAGAGAGCTAGAGGGGACGAACAAGTTAAGAGAGCTAGAGGGGACGAACAAGTTGAGAGCTAGAGGGGACGAACAAATTAAGAGAGCTAGAGGGGACGAACAAATTAAGAGCTAGAGTGGACGAACGAGTTAAGAGAGCTAGAGCGGACGAACGAGTTAAGAGAGTTAGAGCAGACGAAAGAGTTAAGAGAGCAAGAGCAGACAAACAAGCTAAGAGAGCTAGAGTTGATATTCTGGTGGAACAGCACAGCACCACTGCCATACAGGATTTCACTATGGACTGATATTTGTGAACTATGATGCTCCAACCTTGAGAAGGCCCTAGGCATAAGGCATAAGGAGCCATAAAGGGTGAAACGTGTGTGGACGCAAAACAAATTGAGGCATGAAGTAAGCGAAGAGACCCATGCCACATTCACTGCTCCTCTCCTGGAAACTAAAGGCTTAAGGCAAGTTAAGAAAGCTAGAGCAGACGAACAAGTTAAGAGAGCTAGAGCGGACAAACAAGTTAAGAGAGCTAGAGCGGACAAACAAGTTAAGAGAGCTAGAGCGGACAAACAAGTTAAGAGAGCTAGAGCGGACGGACAAGTTAAGAGAGCTAGAGGGGACGAACAAGTTAAGAGAGCTAGAGGGGACGAACAAGTTAAGAGAGCTAGAGGGGACGAACAAGTTAAGAGAGCTAGAGGGGACGAACAAGTTAAGAGAGCTAGAGGGGACGAACAAGTTGAGAGCTAGAGGGGACAAACAAATTAAGAGAGCTAGAGGGGACGAACAAATTAAGAGAGCTAGAGGGGACGAACAAATTAAGAGAGCTAGAGGGGACGAACAAATTAAGAGAGCTAGAGGGGACGAACAAATTAAGAGCTAGAGCGGACGAACGAGTTAACAGAGCTAGAGCGGACGAACGAGTTAAGAGAGTTAGAGCGGACGAAAGAGTTAAAGAGAGCAAGAGCAGACAAACAAGCTAAGAGAGCTAGAGCAGACAAACAAGTTAAGAGAGCTAGAGTTGATATTCTGGTGGAACAGCACAGCACCACTGCCATACAGGATTTCACTATGGACTGATATTTGTGAACTATGATGCTCCAACCTTGAGAAGGCCCTAGGCATAAGGCATAAGGAGCCATAAAGGGTGAAACGTGTGTGGACTCAAAACAAATTGAGGCATGAAGTAAGCGAAGAGACCCATGCCACATTCACTGCTCCTCTCCTGGAAATTAAAGGCTTAAGGCAAGTTAAGAAAGCTAGAGCAGACGAACAAGTTAAGAGAGCTAGAGCGGACAAACTAGTTAAGAGAGCTAGAGCGGACGGACAAGTTAAGAGAGCTCGAGCGGACGATCAAGTTAAGAGAGCTAGAGGGGACGAACAAGTTAGGAGAGCTAGAGGGGACGAACAAGTTAGGAGAGCTAGAGGGGACGAACAAGTTAAGAGAGCTAGAGGGGACGAACAAGTTAAGAGAGCTAGAGGGGACGAACAAGTTAAGAGCTCGAGCGGACGATCAAGTTAAAGAGAGCAAGAGCAGACAAACAAGCTAAGAGAGCTAGAGCAGACAAACCTATATACTGTCTTTGAACACTGAAGGAATCTCTGCCTACAGAAAGACTCTTCTGCAGTGGACTGGAGGCTAGGGGGCTTCTTTCAGAGTGGGATGGGCTACCACAATCCAACCGTGCTCCCAAGGCCTCCAGAACTTGTCTCTGGAGGTTAAAGGACAGGAGAGTACTGTACCAGAGACCGAGCGACAGTCGCGAAGGTCAAAGGACAGGATAGTACTGTACCGGAGACCGAGTGACATTCGTGAAGGTCAAAGGCCAGGAGAGTACTGTACCGGAGACCGAGCGACAGTCGTGAAGGTCAAAGGACAGGAGAGTACTGTACCGGAGACCGAGCGACAGTCGTGAAGGTTAAAGGACAGAAGAGTACTGTACTGGAGACCGAGCGACAGTTGTGAAGGTTAAAGGACAGAAGAGTACTGTACCGGAGACCAAGCAACATTCGTGAAGGTTAAAGGACAGGAGAGTACTGTACCTGAGACCGAGCAACAGTTGTGAAGGTTAAAGGACAAGAGAGTACTGTACCAGAGACCGAGCGACAGTCGTGAAGGTTAAAGGACAGTAGAGCGAAACCAAAGGGGATGATGGACGGAGTGTTGAAGAATGCAAGCACTGACCCCCAGTCAACTGATCTGGGATTAATCCATCATCATTCTTTAGCTCACTCCACCACCCCAGTTCAGACATGGCCATATGCAAATCAATCTGACCCTGTGCCTCATGGAACAGTCCAGCCTAGGACAGAAGAGTAATGTACCGGAGACCGAGTGACAGTCATGAAGGTTAAAGGACAGAAGAGTCAGGGGCGTAGCTAGAGCTTGTGGCGCCCGGGGCTATCCCACAGGTTGCCGCCCCTGGGGGTTGGGGGAAGGGGTGCTGGGGAAGAAGAACGGCGAGCACTTGAAAGAGGTCCGAGAGACATGTAGTATCGCTGCTAATAGTTACTTCGATCAATCATGCAAGTTACATACATGACACGGTCCAAGGCTTCACAATTGAATACACTGGTGACCGGCAGTACAAAGGAGAACACACAGACTGCATAATCGAACGGGGGACTCAGAAAAAACGCATGTAACATCCATCAGAGAGATGCATGAACAATTACCTGGTAATCCCCTTAGCACAATGCAAACATACACATACATGACACTGTACAGATGACATTTATTTATTTATTTATTTGTGTGTTTTATAAAGCGCACAGCTGCCCCAACGGGGCGTCCCGGCGCTGGTAAAACTAGGAACCGTGAGGGTGGGGAAGGAGGAGAACATTATGTGGAGAAAAGATGGGTCTTTAGTGACTTTCGGAATGCCCCTTCAGTTTGACATGCGCATAGAGTAACCAGGAGCTTGTTCCAACACTGAGTGGCACAAACCTCGAATGTTTTCCCTCCGGTACGAGTGCGTTTGAATCTAGGGGTTTCCAGGAAAAGTAGGGAGTTAGAACGTAATGTCCTGGCCTTGACATACGGCCTCAGAGTGCTTTTCAAATGGGCCGAGCCATTGCCCTTAGACGCGCGAAAAGCCAGAGTCATGGCCTTAAATACGGTATACAACCTTTACAACGCAACTTTTACCACGACCTGCCATTACCACGCATTTTTTACAACGCAGGATCCATTACAACGCATACCATTACCACGCATGTATTTACAACGCAGGTACTTTTACAACGCATACCATTACAACGTAAGTATTGGTAAGTATATTATTTTATTAAAAATATTATTTGGGTTTTTTGGTAAAGGGGTATTTTTAGGGTTCGGGGCAGTTTTTGGGTAAAGGGGTATTTTTAGGGTTCAGGGTCAGTTTTCAGTTTTTGGGTAAAGGGGTATTTTTAGGGTTCAGGGTCAGTTTTCAGTTTTTGGGTAAAGGGGTATTTTTAGGGTCAGTTTTCAGTTTTTGGGTAAAGGGGTATTTTTAGGGTTCATGGTCAGTTTTCAGTTTTTGGGTAAAGGGGTATTTTTAGGGTTCAGGGTCAGTTTTCAGTTTTTGGGTAAAGGGGTATTTTTAGGGTTTAGGGTCAGTTTTCAGTTTTTGGGTAAAGGGGTATTTTTAGGGTTTAGGGTCAGTTTTCAGTTTTTGGGTAAAGGGGTATTTTTAGGGTAAAGGGGTATTTTTAGGGTTTAGGGTCAGTTTTCAGTTTTTGGGTAAAGGGGTATTTTTAGGGTTCAGGGTCAGTTTTGGGTTTTTGGATAAAGGGGTATTTTTAGGGTTCAGGATTAGTTTTGGGTTTTTGGATAAAAGGGTATTTTTAGGGTTCAGGGTCAGTTTTGGGTTTTTGGGTAAAGGGGTATTTTTAGGGTTCAGGATTAGTTTTGGGTTTTTGGGTAAAGGGGTATTTTTAGGGTTTAGGGTCAGATTTGAGTTTTTGGGTAAAGGGGTATATTTAGGGTTCAGGGTCAGTTTTGGGTTTTTGGGTAAAGGGGTATTTTTAGGGTTCAGGGTCAGTTTTGGGTTTTTGGGTAAAAGGGTACAGGGTAAAAATTAAATATAATTTAAATTAAATTGATTACATTAAATTAAATTAATTAAATTACATTAAATTACATTATATTAATTTTAATTAAATTAAATTTAAAAAAATATTATATACTTACCAATACTTACGTTGTATTTGTATGCGTTGTAAAGGTATATGCGTTGTAAATACATGCGTGGTAATGGTACTTCGTTGTAATGGATCCTGCGTTGTAAAAATTGCGTGGTAATGGTAGGCGTGGTAAAAGTATGCGTTGTAACGTCATACATCCCTTAAATACACATCTCTTGGCAATCGGTAGCCAATGCAGTTTTCGGAGGAGAGGGGAGATGTGATGTCTAGCTGGGATTCTCTCCACCAGCCGAGCGGCAGCATTTTGGACAGTCTGTAGTTTATGGCAGAGGCCTGCTGTGATACCAAGATATAGTGCGTTGGCGTAGTCAAGGTGAGATGTTATCAGTGCTTGTACCACAGTCTTACGGCAGTCTGCCGGCAGATAGTTGATAAGCCGGTTAATCGTCTTGATCTTTGCAAAACAAGATGCTACTACTGTTTGGACCTGAGCATTAAAACTAAGCTGATTGTCCCAGCGCACTCCCAGGTTTCTCACCGAGTCTTTGGGCGTGGGGGCTTGGCTCAGGTCATCTGGCCACCACAGATTGGGATCCAAAGGGGATGGTGAGTTAAAAAACAGGATCTCCGTCTTTCCTGCATTGAGTCGGAGGGAATTGGAGTACATCCAACTGGAGATATCTCTAAGACAGGATTTCAGCGGATCGAAGGCAGATGCGGAGGGGGTATCAAAGGTGAAGAGTAACTGAATGTCGTCAGCATAGGAGGTGGATTTAATCCCAGTTCGCGCAATAAGTTTAGCCAGGGGGGTGAAATAAACATTGAACAAAAGCAAGCTCAGGGATGAGCCCTGAGGAACTCCCCATTTGAGTGGTCTAGCGGAGGAGGTATATGGAGAGGTATATACCTGCTGTGTGCGGTCACATAGGTAAGAAGAGAGCCACTTCAGAGCCGTTCCACCAATGCCTAGGTCCCCCAACCTTCTCAGCAGGATCTTATGAGAGACGGTGTCAAATGCTGCTGAAGGATCCAGCAGCACTAACACCGCCCTCGACCCCCGGTCCAGCGACCATCTCACCGAGTCAGCCATTTCAACAAGGGCTGACTCCGTGCTGTGGCCTGACCGAAAGCCGTGCTGAGAGTCATGTAGGAGCCCATTGGACTCGATGTAATTCGCCAGCTGGGAGTGTACCAGTTTTTCGAGGATCTTAGCTGGGGCAGGCAGAAGAGAAATAGGTCTGTAGTTACTGGGGTTGTCAGGGTCCAAATTGGGTTTTTTGAGAATGGGGATCAGAGAGGCGTGTTTCCATTTGGCGGGAAAGCAGCCCACTCTCAGGGATTCGTTCCAGATGTGGTTCAAGTAAGGATTGAGCAAGGGAGCCAGTTTCTTGTATTGTTTTGCTGGCCAGGGATCATTAGGAGAACCAGACTTACATTTGAGTAGTTCTGCCATGGAGTCGGCTTCGGAAATGACTGCAAATTCTGTCAGAGTGGGCGACTGTAGCATGTGAGAAATGGATTCCTCTGTCGGATCATCTCTGATGGAGATTGGGAAGGAGGAGTAGATGGTCTCTATTTTTTTCTCAAAGAATTGCGAGAGTTTATCGCACAAAGACTGGGAGGCAGGCTGGATCTGAGTCATTAAATGACCAAACATCATGGTCCCCCCATTAAAGCAGTGGGGACATGCACAAACGTGATGTGCTCTGACTTGAGGTACAATAATGCAATGACGAACTCAGAACATATAGCCTGGCCTTAGAACAGATTCACACTAGTCAGACCCACGCCATTGCAGACAGAGACTTTCTGCCAAACTCCTAGTGCCTACTGCTTGGTGCCGATCTAAGTTGGAGTGTGTACAACAGCGAAGTTCAATTCAAGTCAAGGGAGATTTCTAATTTCTGAGTATCCTGTCACCAACCTAGTATCAGCCTGCATTAATTGAGTTGCACTAGTTGTCCACCACAGCAGCAACAACAACAAAGTTCGACCCTGCAGGGTTACAGCATCACCATCCACCAAAGCATCCAGGCCTATCAACAGTGCCGGCTTCTTAACGGATGTGTTCTCATTCCTTGAGAATCCCAGGCCCCGCCAACTTGCCTTACCAGCACCCATCAGGATGCAGAGCTGTAGCGGAAAGACACCTGAAATCAAACACGGAAATGGAAAATATAGCGGTGTATGCCAAATAAGAACACGCCCCCATGACACGATGCAGGCAGAGCACATCTCCTTAACACCCTTGACACCAATCCCTGCCGTTGCCGTGTCAGCACGAGAACACATCTCCCCGCCCTTCACTTTAGGGGGTGTCAGAACACATCCATCTTGCTCTCCCTACACCCAGGGCATGCAGCAGTACGGAACACATCAACCTTGTTCCCCCTAAGCCGCATTGCCTGGCGTGTCCACCTCACCCTACTGTACGGCAGTGCCACAACATGCCCCCCTACGTTTCCCTTCACTCTCATGCCTGCAGTTCCAATCCACACATCCTTCCTTGCTCCCCCTTGACCCCAAATCACGCAGTGCCAAATATATCCGATCCCCTCTATGACAGCGTGTGCAGTGCCAGGACAGGCCGCTGCCGGTCTGCCTTCACCCCAAAGACATGACGTGACAGAGAAAACACAGTGACTTTGTATCCATCCCCCGGCACCTGCATTGCAAAACAGCTCTTGTTCCCACTTCCCGCAGAGCGAGCAAAATCTCACCTCTTATTTTCCCTCTACTGCGTGCGGTGGAAGCAGTGCAAGATCACAGGCCCCAGTTGATGTATCCGGTTTTCTGTCTCCTCCCTGGCCCACCTTCACTCTGCATAGCTGCCAAGTTTCAGGTTGCTATTTGTGACATTTTCATAATGTCAGTGTAATTATGAGTGACATTTCAATTACTATGAGTGACAATTTCTCGCAAGTAAATCAAGTAACGAAGACTAGGGAAACGTATCAATATCAGAAACTGCACCCATTTGAGCAACGAGAAACTCTTAAGAATTCACTGAAATAAAGTGTGCAATGGGACCAAACACTTCCCGACTAGGTAAAGCATTTGGTAAAAGTTTCATTGAGACTTACATTTGGTCCCAAAATCTTACCAAATGAAACAATTAAAAAAAACACTTTAGATTTTTTTTTGATTCTGGAACAGCCTGCACTTACTGAGTTGGACAGATATGTGTGCCTTTCCACCATTAGTTTTTTACAAGCCCCTTTGTGAAGCATAAGTACTTGGGGTAGATTTACAAGCCCCTTGCACCACTTTTGTGTCACTTCTAACATGGGGAAAAGTGACGCAAAAGTTGCGCAAGGGGCTTGTAAATCTGCCCCTTGATTTTTCCCATAGACTCGTTTGGAAGCCTGGCCTGATGAAGAACCAATATTTTGAACAATCAGGGTTGAAACCCACAGCATTGACTTTCAACAAGGACAACAACTTTTAGTTTTGAGTCTGGGAGAGGCAGAGAACTGTGGCCTTACTCCTAACAAGACTGCAGATGCTGGCCACTCTGCACTGATTTCAATGGCCACAAGGCAATGACCATATAGCCCAGTCTGTTCCTACTTTGTTTTTATTATTATTACTGTCACCCTACACTAAATATTACGGCTGCATTGCACTGATTATGAAGACTACCCAGGCTCTGCACAAATAAGGAATTCCGCTTTTCTCTTATATTTGTGGTTTTTCTGCCCCTAGGATTTCCACTGTGCAACTGACATGCCTAGGCCAGGGTAATTTGGTAAAAATAATCAAGCTGCCCGTTTCCGCCTGGAATCATCTAGCAATCAAAACAGAAAACAAGACCCACCAGATCTGCGTGGGGGCTGCAGCCAGTGCCCCTTTCAGTATGATGTTGGCACTGTTCTCTTAATACATTCATGAGGAAAGCCTACAAGCATGCACACGCCACCTTTCTCTTGCAGCACACTGTTTGCTACCTCTCACATTTTGTTTGCTTTTGATACTTGCACAAGTGCCACCACTGCCTATGTAATGTTTGTTCTTGTGCCTGAGTGTCTGCCAGTTATTGCAGTATTATAACTCTAATTGTACTTTGTTTTCACTTGTAAGCTGCACACGTCACTTTTTCCTCCTGTAATGCACCGTATGAAAACCTCATGCATTTTGTTTGTTCACAATTGTCACTTTTGCCTCATGTAATTTAATGTTTGTTTTTGTAATTTGTTCACTTGTAATTTTGTCCTCATGTATCATTACTGTTCCTAACGTGAAGCGCTCTGACACCTTCGGGTAAAGTCTGCGCTATATAAAAACGCATAAATAAAAAATAATGAAATAAATACGAGAATAAGTCACAGTACCTTTCACTGCGAAGCGTCAGTGACTGTAGCTGCAGAATCGGCTTTGTGTGCTGTCTCCGCACTGTACGCAGCGCCCGATGCAGCCAGGCAGCCAGGCCGCGCATGATGGTGCCGTGCTAATGAGGATTGTGAGACCGAGTCTCAAGGGCGGGTGACACGCATCAACGCCATACTACTGCTGACACTGAGTAAGTCTGTTACAGTGTGAGGCGGCAGCCTATCACCCTTTAAGGGCTATTGGAATTGCGTCACTGCGTCCTGACGTTGCGCACGCGAGAAGTGTGACTAAGGGTGATAGGCTGCCGCCTCACACTATTCCCCTTTAGTCATATTTCTGATGCGTGCAACGCCGGGACACACTTCTTTTTACTCCCGCGGCCGCCATCCCAATAGTCGAATACAACAGTAGGGCCACCAGAGTCTCGCGGCCATGGCCGCCCCCAAAACAGTGGGGGCCTGGGACGGACCACCACCGCCGCCCCTCCCCCCCCCCCCCCTAGCTACGCGGGTGAGAAGAGTACTGTACCAGAGACCGAGCAATAGTCGTGAAGGTTAAAGGCCAGGAGAGTACTGTACCGGAGACCGAGCGACAGTCATGAAGGTTAAAGGAAAGAAAAACACTGGACCAGAGACCGAGCGACAGTTATGAATGTTAAAGGACAGGAGAGTACTGTACTTGATACCCAGCGACACCCGCGTAGCTAGGGGGGGCGAGGGGGCGGTCCGCCCCAGGCAGCACTGTGTTGGGGGCGGCCATGGCCGCGCGACTCTGGTGGCCCTACTGTTGTATTCGACTATTGGATGGCGGCCGCGGGAGTAAAAAGAAGTGTGTCCCGGCGTTGCGTGCGTCAGAAATAGGACTAAAGGGGAATAGTGTGAGGCGGCAGCCTATCACCCTTAGTCACACTTCTCGTGCGCGCAACGTCAGGACGCAGTGACGCAATTCTTTTTACTCCCGTCCCGCGGCCGACATCCAATAGCCCTTAAAGGGTTATAGGCTGCCGCCTCACACTGTAACAGACTTACTCAGTGTCAGCAGTAGTATGGCGTTGATGCGTGTCACCCGCCCTTGAGACTCGGTCTCACAATCCTCATTGGCGCGGCACCATCATGAGAGGCCTGGCTGCCTGGATGTATCGGGCGCTGCGTACAGTCCGGAGACAGCACACAGAGCCGATTCTGCAGCTACAGTCACTGACGCTTCGCAGTGAAAGGTACTGTGACTTATTCCCGTATTTATTTCATTATTTTTTATTTATGCATTTTTATATAGCGCGGACTTTACCCGAAGGTGTCGGAGCACTTCACATTAGGAACAGTAATGATACATGAGGAGAAAATTACAAGTGAACAAATTACAAAAACAAACATTAAATTATATGAGGCAAAAGTGACAATTGTGAACAAACAAAATACATGAGGTTTGCAAACAGTGCATTATAGGAGGAAAAAGTGACGTGTGCAGCTTACAAGAGAAAACAAAGTACAATTAGAGTTATAATACTGCAATAACTGGCAGACACTCCGGCACAAGAACAAACATTACATAGGCAGTGGTGGCACTTGTGCAAGTATCAAAAGCAAACAAAATGTGAGAGGTAGCAAACAGTGTGCTGCAAGAGAAAGGTGGCGTGTGCATGCTTGTAGGCTTTCCTCATGAATGTATTAAGAGAACAGCGCCAACATCATACTGAAAGGGGCACTGGCTGCAGCCCCCACGCAGATCTGGTGGGTCTTGTTTTCTGTTTTGATTGCTAGATGATTCCAGGCGGAAACGGGCAGCTTGATCATTTTTACCAAATTACCCTGGCCTAGGCATGTCAGTTGCACAGTGGAAATCCTAGGGGCAGAAAAACCACAAATATAAGAGAAAAGCGGAATTCCTTATTTGTGCAGAGCCTGGGTAGTCTTCATAATCAGTGCAATGCAGCCGTAATATTTAGTGTAGGGTGACAGTAATAATAATAAAAACAAAGTAGGAACATACTGGGCTATATGGTCATTGCCTTGTGGCCATTGAAATCAGTGCAGAGTGGGCAGCATCTGCAGTCTTGTTAGGAGTAAGGCCCCAGTTCTCTGCCCCTCCCAGACTCAAAACTAAAAGTTGTTGTCCTTGTTGAAAGTCAATGCTGTGGGTTTCAACCCTGATTGTTCAAAATATTGGTTCTTCATCAGGCCAGGCTTCCAAACGAGTCTATGGGAAAAATCAAGGGGCAGATTTACAAGCCCCTTGCGCCACTTTTGCGTCACTTTTCCCCATGTTAAAAGTGACGCAAAAGTGGTGCAAGGGGCTTGGAAATCTACCCCAAGTACTTATGCTTCACAAAGGGGCTTGTAAAAAACTAATGGTGGAAAGGCACACATATCTGTCCAACTCAGTAAGTGCAGACAGGTCAAGAATCAAAAAAAAATCTAAAGTGTTTTTTTTAATTGTTTCATTTGGTAAGATTTTGGGACCAAATGTAAGTCTCAATGAAACTTGTACCAAATGCTTTACCTAGTCAGGAAGTGTTTGGTCCCATTGCACACTTTATTTCAGTGAATTCTTAAGAGTTTCTCGTTGCTCAAATGGGTGCAGTTTCTGATATTGATACGTTTCCCTAGTCTTCATTACTTGATTTACTTGAGAGAAATTGTCACTCATAGTAGTTGAAATGTCACTCATAATTACACTGACATTATGAAAATGTCACAAATAGCAACCTGAAACCTTGGCAGCTATGCAGAGTGAAGGTGGGCCAGGGAGGAGACAGAAAACCGGATACATCAACTGGGGCCTGTGATCTTGCACTGCTTCCACCGCACGCAGTAGAGGGAAAATAAGAGGTGAGATTTTGCTCGCTCTGCGGGAAGTGGGAACAAGAGCTGTTCTGCAATGCAGGTGCCGGGGGATGGAGACAAAGTCACTGTGTTTTCTCTGTCACGTCGTGTCTTTGGGGTGAAGGCAGACAGGCAGCGGCCTGTCCTGGCACTGCACACGCTGTCATAGAGGGGATCGGATATATTTGGCACTGCGTGATTTGGGATCAAGGGGGAGCAAGGAAGGATGTGTGGATTGGAACTGCAGGCTTGAGATTGAAGGGAAACGTAGGGGGGCATGTTGTGGCACTGCCGTACAGTAGGGTGAGTTGGACACGCCAGGCAATGCGCCTTAGGGGAGACAAGGTTGATGTGTTCCGTACTTCTGCATGCCCTGGGTGTAGGGAGAGCAAGATGGATGTGTTCTGACACCCCCTAAAGTGAAGGGCGGGGAGATGTGTTCTCGTGCTGACACGGCAACGGCAGGGATTGGTGTCAAGGGTGTTAAGGAGATGTGCTCTGCCTGCATCGTGTCATGGGGGCGTGTTCTTATTTGGCATACACCGCTATATTTTCCATTTCCATGTTTGATTTCAGGTGTCTTTCCGCTACGGCTCTGCATCCTGATGGGTGCTGGTAAGGCAAGTTGGCAGGGCCTGGGATTCTCAAGGAATGAGAACACATCCATTAAGAAGCCGGCACTGTTGATAGTCCTGGATGCTTTGGTGGATGGTGATGCTGTAACCCTGCAGGGTCGAACTTTGTTGTTGCTATAGTGGCTTGCTGCTGTGGTGGGCCACTAGTGCAACTCTCAATTAATGCAGGCTGATACTAGGTTGGTGACAAGATACTCAGAAATTAGAAATCTCCCTTGACTTGAATTGAACTTCGCTGTTGCACACACTCCAACTTAGATCGGCACCAAGCAGTAGGCACTAGGAGTTTGGCAGAAAGTCTCTGGCTGCAATGGCGTGGGTCTGACTGGTGTGAATCTGTTCTAAGGCCAGGCTATATGTGTACCACCCTGCCCCCACCTCCCCTCAGTAGTTCATGCTGTTCTGAGTTCGTCATTGCATTATTGTACCTCAAGTCCGAGCACATCACGTTTGTGCATGTCCCCACTGCTTTAATGGGGGGACCATGATGTTTGGTCATTTAATGTCAGCTGTAGATGATGGATCCCCGAACAGTGTCATGTATGTGTATGTTTGCATTGTGCTAAGGGGATTACCAGGTAATCGTTCATGCATCTCTCTGATGGATGTTACATGCGTTTTTTCTGAGTCCCCAGTTCGATTATGCAGTCTGTGTGTTCTCCTTTGTACTGCCGGTCACCAGTGTATTCAACTGTGTAGCCTTTGACCGTGTCATGTATGTAACTTGCATGATTGATCGAAGTAACTATTAGCAGCGATACTACATGTCTCTCGGACCTCTTTCAAGTGCTCGCTGTACTTATTCCCCAGCACCCCTTCCCCCAACCCCCAGGGGCGGCAACCTGTGGGATAGCCCCGGGCGCCACAAGCTCTAGCTACGCCCCTGCCCAGCGACAGTCGTGAAGGTTAAAAGGCCTGCACTAGAACCAACTACCTGGTTCATTTTTCATCTGTTAAACCTCACAAGATTATATGGCATCCTTTCATACGTTTTGCTTCTCTACAGATTGGACTTCTACATGGCAGAGCTGCAGGATGACTTGTGCAACTCAACAGGGAAGGGGAGGGTAAGTGAGAGAGGGAGTAATTTTACCCTTTATGCTTGATCAGCTTTCAGACTTTTCCTCCACCCATTCAAGCTATACATTAATTAATGTGTGCACCCCCTGGGGCGATTCCTTCCCAGGTCCCCACCCCTCAATCCATGCACTGGGAAGGGACCATCACCACAGACACAGGTGGAGGTCAGGCCGGACGGGCTGCTCGGACACCCTGGGATGTCCACACCGGACAGAGGGGAAGGACTGGATGCCGAGACTCGACCAGGCCTCCACAGCCCATTCCGGCTGTGCCCTCTTGCAGTGGGCGCTGCTTCAACTCCTGCCGGGGCTGGTTCTGGATTCCACCCCAGCCCTGAGGAAGGGAGCCCACTGGGGTCATACCTTGCTGTACTTCTGGAACGTGTATCCGCTCATGTCTTGGTCGTCATTTGACAGGCACTCCAGAGTGACGTCATCGCCCTCCAGCACGGTGTCGGGGTGGTTTTCCATAAGCACGAAAGGTGTTCCTACAACACAGGACAAAAGAGGGTGTTCAACCGGGCAGGAGGGAAGCAAGGCTGGGACAGAGGCATACTGCCCCCATACATCTAAATACAAGCATGGTGCATAACACAGGAGTCCATTTAAGCATAAGGTTACAACTCTGCACACAAACATTGCACCCCACCATGGCCCAGCTCTAGACCGCTGCACTGCACAAGGCGCCATCTGACCAGACGGGAAATGTAGCCAACAAGACTAGGGTCATACCCAACTATAGGGCAGTGGGTGCACTGCCCCAGAGCACAAGGGCGATAGGGGGGCATTTCACCCCAAATATAGGTTCGCTTCTAATTTTGCCACCCAACAAACTTTGGGGGCCCATTTTTCTTGGTTGCATTAGGGCCCATGACACGTCTGCTATGCTGCGGAAGAGGAGCCAATGAAAGAATGGTGCACCGCGCGCCCACCTTACTGCTGGAAACTAGATACAAACAAAGGTGTGTAGTACAGGATACAGCCATTAACACGTAACCTACACGACACAAGACCCGTATCCTGCACCACCGGAGGATGGCACACCATGGCACTACATCATAGGAGGAAGCATCACACATGCAATGAACTCATTCTGATTGGAAGGCAACCCAGACACCAGACCATCTGCAGAGACCCTGCAGGTAAGGAGGGTTCCTCCCAGACCGTACCAGTATTTAATATGAGAGACGGGCTCACAGGGCTGGCTGTGCTTGTTCTTTCAATTAAAGAAAGTTATTGAAGGAAAAGTTAGTAGCAAATCGATTTAATTTATTTTCTCCATGCTTAGATCGAGCTTTTTAATAACAAACACACTGAGCAAGGTGCCAAAGTCAACACGTTTCACGCCTTAATTAATCTAAGTGGAGCTTCACCAGGCCTTCTAAGTAAATACAATCAAAAATTATGAAATTAACCATCAACTAGAGCCCCAACACAATGGAATATGAGAAATAAAGAAAGATAAAAAAATAAACATAACAGCCTTAGCAATTACAAACAAATCAAAGTGTAAACATGTAACATGAAAGTACAACAGAGCTTGGAGAGTGAAAAGTTACTTATAACAGAGAATACATACATTTGATTAATCACTTGTCATTTGATTCAACATTTTGTCATTTCATCCCTTATCCCGTATCATTATGTAAATTGTAGTGTTTTGAGAGCAGGCAGGCTCAGACAAATATGAGAGGTATCCATGACGTTCTGGTAAACGGGTGAATCGAGGAGTGAAGTGAAGTAAAGTGAAGTATCGGAAGATTAAGGAATGAACTCTATAACAAGAAACAATCTCACGCATCGATTAGTGTCAGCATGTTGAAATATAGAAAGAGTATAAAATAGTGAGTATTAACTCAACACACCAGATCTCAAGACTTGAGAGCGCCATGCAGTGAGGGCAACAGACTGTTAATCCGCAAGACTAACTTCAGACCCACCACGGTGAGACATGGTGGAGACCCACCGCAGAGAGACGAGGTGCAGACCCACCGCAGAGAGACGAGGTGCAGACCCACCGCAGAGAGACGAGGTGCAGACCCACCGCAGAGAGACGAGGTGCAGACCCACCGCAGAGAGACGAGGTGCAGACCCACCGCAGAGAGACGAGGTGCAGACCCACCGCAGAGAGACGAGGTGCAGACCTGAGGTTCCGTGACGATTTTACCCGTGTTTGTAACATTGTCACAAATGCATAATTTTGGTATCAGTGAACCGCAAATGATCCATTTAGTATATCCTGGTGTTTTCGCTATGCTACGAGCAAGAGCACTCCTGTTACAAACACATTTCTGTTCTACCCGTGGCATCCATCTTAGAACAAGGAAGCCATTTTGTATTCCTTGCCCTCACATAGTCAATGGACACGCAATGACCTCTTTTTCATTTAAGGACACGTAGGCTTTAGCCGGCAATTCACCTTGCTAGTGACACGTGCACCTTAGGCCAGCAACGCTGTGGCAGCATGACTCGGCAAGAGCTGCCTCCTCAGCCTGAGGCCAGTCCTGCTATACTGGTTCTCGTGTTCGTTGGCCTGATCATGATTAGACGGCCGAAGCTGGTAGCCGTGCCCATTTACGACCCACAAACATCTCTTATCCTACTCTTCTATCTTCTGCACCTGGCTCTGCTCCTTTCCTTCTGGGCCTTTATTAGGGGGAGGTAACGAAATTTACGATGAGGCGGTCCGGGTCTTGAATGGAAAGTTGACATGGGATTATGATGGAATAGTGGGAACCCCTCGTTCGTAATGTTTTTTAACATCAGATATTGTTGACGATTCCTGTGCAACGCCAAATATTTATTGTACAAGACACAAAGGTTTTGGAATGTGCTAACATGTAAAGAATTTGCCTGAAGCCCAATATTCAGTATATAAGGAGCAACCCTCTTTGTACAAATTGAACAGGCTCCTAGATACTGCCCATGTGTAGTTTCTGTGACTTCTGTGTCCCTGCAGTAATAAACCTTTGGTCTTTGACGCCACCATCGAGAAGCCCGTGTTTCTGTTTGTTTGTGCACCGAGACAGGTTGAACTCCGGGGTCTTCGGGTGTTTTCCCTGACACCTCTGGACGGAACCAAAAAGTCCAGAACTCCAATTGGCGCCCAACGTGGGGCGACGTCATTCGGTACTGGTCCAAAAGCCTGAAGAGTTCGAGAAGCTTCGTGTGAAGATTTCAGAGGGAGGCGCCCCACTTCATCGATCCCGGCATATCGCAAAAGTGGCCGGACGTTCTCTTCCACGAGGGTTCCCGTTCAGACGGCTGCAGTGGTTCGTTGCCTTGACCGTCGCCCTGTCTTGGACCCGAGGTGCAGTCCTTATTACGGCGAAACGTGACGGGTTTCTCCTTGGTGACGTCTTCAGTGCCTCAGTTAAGTATTAAGTGGTTGATAGTTGGTTACTTCGTAAGGGTTGTTTCTGTTTTGCTAATCCTTTTAGTTCTTGGTTTGGTTCGGTTTTATAAGATTGTCGCTGGTTATTCTGGTTACGATAATCATTCAGTTCAGTTCGGGTATCGATACGTTTGTCAGTTCTGGTAGGCCTAAGTTCTTGGTTCAAGTGCGCACCTTTCTTTAATTTGTGTTTCGTCTGTTTTGTGTTCCGGGTTATAAAATGGTAAGTCGGAAAAACTGTATGTTGTCTTGTTTTAGTTGCAACAGTGATTCCCAGTTGGAGGACTCGTGTTTGGTTCCTCCGATTGGAACTCCCCTTTATGATCTATATTGCAAATTTGGTGTGGGCCCTATCTCTTATAACGAGGTATGGATCCACTACACTAAGAAAGATGGTGTCCTTAGTTGGCCACTGCATGGTAGTTTCGAACCTCAAGTTCTTGATAATTTAGAAACGAAATTGTTCAAGAAAAAAGCCCGGCCGGCAATGTTTGATTCTTTCCGTTATTGGCGAAAAGAATCTAAACAGAGAGAAATTAAAAAGTTGACTTTAGAACAGAAAGAGCAAGAATTGACTTTAGAACAGTCTGCTAAGCAGCTGCAACTCAACGAGTTTGAGAAAGCGATGGAGGTGGCCAATAGAGAGCATAATTTAGCAATAGACAAGTGCTATCCTGTTTTGCCATCGAGTACAGCTAAGATAGTAGAGGACCCTAAGAAGGATCCCCTGTTATCTTACTTGTTACGATCACCCCCACCGTATGCACAGGGTGCTACGGCTCCACCTATACCGAATGTTCAATTACCGGTTGCTGGACAACCTGGTGTTCCCGCTCCTCTGAATCAAGTTCCTGTACCTCCTGTGATCACTATTAATGTTCCTTCGGCACCCCCTCTTTCAGGGTTGCCGGCTTCTTTACCTATGCCTGTATCGCTCACACCTGCTAGTTCACAAGCTGTTATGCCCGCTACTCCTACTGTTCCTGATCTATCTGTTCCAACTGCTACTCTATTTACTGCTTCTGCTAATATTATGACTCCACTTTCTGTTCGTCGAAGAATCACTGATTCTGTCTCTAACATTCTATCTCCCTTCTATAAAACTCTGATTAAGACTCCTACCTCTGACTCTGTGCAGAGACGTAGTCAGCTTCCCAGTACTGAAGAAAGAGGGATATTAGATTCCACTGCTCTTAGATGGATTTCGAAAGTTGGAAGATATAATGTACAAGATGTATTAGATACGTTTATGCAATGGAATGAACCGACACAACGATATGTGTTCGATGAAATGTGTTTCCTTCTACGTGAGGAATTGGAAGAAGATGACCCTGAATCAAATCTAGAAGAATTAATTAATGTTCAGAAAGAGTTTGCTGCAGGTATGATAGTTGGACAAAATATAAAAGAAGCAATGGAACTGATTTTAAGTTATAGGAATGACCCATCCCTTCGTTCTCCGAGGGAGTCAGAGAAACGTAGTACGAAACAAAATCGTCAATATCCAATGAGAGAGGTTCCACCAATTTGGCGTGAAGCTGTGCAAGCTAATGTAAACCTTGGTATTGCAGCCGCTCCGGCCCAATTCCAGAGAGTATGGATACATATTCCATGGAAGCGAGCTGAAGTATTAGCAGTGAAACAGGCCTTGCCAGATCCGCGTAAAAATCCTGCAGGGTACTACAAAGAGTTGGCTCAAACAGTTGACGCTTGTGTATTAAATCTAGCTGACATAGATCTGCTATTTGGTAATGTAGTACCGCAACCAATTTGGGCTAAAATTCGTAAAGAGAATCATCCAGTTGCCCTAGGTGGTGATTGGGCAGCTATAATTGCAGCGGATGGTCAACAAATAGGTGGTTCTAAACCTGAACCCTTAATTGCTAATTTGCCCGGTAGAATAATCGACTTAATGAAGACCCTAATGCCAGCATTACGCGTTAACTGGGACAAATTGTCCGCGTGCAAACAAAAGAAAGACGAAAGCGTCTCCGACTTTTTCACAAGATTCGAGGAGACTTTCGTGGATCACAGTGGTCAGGATATGAGCACAGAAGGAGGCCAGAGATTATTTGTTGATAAATTTGTGCACAATCTGTTGCCAGAACTTAGTGGTAAATTAAAGAATTCTGAAAGTGCGTGGGCTGTCTCTACGACTGCGCAAATACTTGCTACTGCCCAGTACTATGAAAATAGGGACAAAGAGGAGAAAGAAAAATCAGATAAAAAGACGAAAGAGTTAAAAACTAAAGTTCTTTTACAGCAAGCATATCCGCCTCGCACCAATCAGACCAATACACAGCAAGGGTCAAATCAAAGAACGGAGTATAATTCTCAGAGGCCACAGTACCAATGGAATCAGTGTGCTTATTGCAAAATGGAAGGCCATTATAAGACTGAGTGTCCGGTACGGGCACAAAATAATGCTGCGGCAGCTCAAAGAGGTCGTGGTGGTTATATGCAAAACTCTAGAGGTCGAGGAAGAGGTGTTATGCCTCCACAGACAAGTGATCGCCCTTCTAATTATTTCGACCAACGAAATGGACAATCTGCCCAACAGAATAGGTCTCAACAGTATCATGTTGAAGATTACTATGAAGCTAGTGAGGAAGGTCAGCCAAGGGAGTACTAGGACAGCCATGGACAAAGAGAGGGAGTAGTATCAGTTCCAGTAGATCAGAGTGGGCCTTATGTCGCAGTAGCAACATCAGGTATAGTCGAACCGTTTCTGTTGGATACTGGTGCAGCAAAAAGTTCTATCATACATGCGAAACTCCCTGGCGCACCTTTGTCTGGCTCAACAAATGTTTCAGTAGGTTTTTCAGGCGCCCCTGTTCACAACCCTGTTTCTGGTCCCTTGTCTATTTCTGTTGGACCCCGACAATTGAAAGCACCCCTGATTTTGACGACAGGTTGTAATGAAAATCTGCTTGGTTTAGACTTGTTAAAACGCCTATATGCGACATTGTACTGTTCTCCAGAAGGAGTACAGCTTACGTTGGGTGAAAGAATCATCTCTCCAATGTATTTGTCGATGGATGCACTTCCACCAGAGCTGCGTTCACTCCCTGATACTCTTTGGGCGACTGGTCCTAATGATGTAGGTCTTTTAGAAATTCCACCATATGTAGTAACTTTGAAGGCGAATGTAAAATTTCCACGAATTCCACAATACAGAATATCTAGTGAAGGTGAGCGTGCGCTCCTACTGATAGTACAAGATCTGATCAAGAAAGGCGTTATAGAAGAAACTAGAGGTAATGTCTGCAATAGTCCTGTACTGCCCATTCTGAAACGAACTGACCCAACAAAACCTCCAGTATATAGATTTGTAATTGATCTTAGAGAGGTTAATAAAATTGTGATTCCACAGTTTCCTGTGGTTCCAGACATTACTGCATTGTTAACGTTGATTCCTGCTACAGCAGCATGGTTTTCAGTTATCGACTTGAAAAATGCCTTTTTCAGCATTCCGATAGCCGAGGAAAGCAGAGATATCTTCGGTTTCTCTCTAGGAGGACGAAGCTTCAGGTTTAAACGCGCTCCACAAGGTTATTGTGAAAGCCCATCCATCTACAGTCAAGCATTAAAAAGCCAGTTAGACTCATTTGTACTTCCTCCTGGTTCTGCTTTAATACAATATGTCGATGATCTTCTAGTGGCTGCCGATGACAAGGAAACTTGCAAAACAGCTACAATTTCCTTATTGCATCACTTGTCAAATTTGAATCACAAGGTGTCACCTTCAAAACTGCAATACTGTTGCCAAGAAGTGACCTACCTAGGTCATCTCTTGTCAAAGGAGGGAAGGAAGTTGACCCCAGAGAGAATAAAAGCAATTACACAGATGAATGTTCCTAGCACGCAGAGAGAAGTACGTGCCTTTTTAGGTATTACCTCATATTGTAGGCAGTGGATCCCAAATTTTTCTCTTTTGGCGAAACCGTTGGTAGCTTTGACTGGGAAAAATGTTCCGAGTCCAGTGCCATGGTCTGCCGAATGCCAGGAGAGTTTTTCTGAGTTACGAAATGCACTGTGTTCAGCTCCTGTATTGGGTACACCCGATTACAGTAAACCATTCACGCTCTATGTCCATGAGAGAGAAGGTTGCGCGTTGAGTGTTTTGACACAGAAATTTGGTGATAAACAACGCCCTTGTGCGTATTTTTCATCAACATTAGATCCAGTAGCTAGAGCGTTGCCTAGTTGCTTGAGAGCTACAGCCGCAGCTGCAGCCTCCATTCGACAATCTGCTGGTTTAGTAATGAACAACATGCTAGTAGTTATGGTTCCTCATGCTGTAGATACACTCATGAACCGAACCAAGACGCAGCACCTTACCAGTGCTAGATTATCAGGTTACGAATTGACATTGTTAGCGAGTCATATTCAGATCAAAAGATGCAATGTATTGAATCCAGCAACATTGTTGCCGACTAGCCAAGAGTCGAGTGATTCCGAACCACACGACTGTTGTTTTAAAACTGAGGAAGAAACAAAAGGACGAATTGATTTAAAAGACACTCCATTATCAGATCCAGATGGCACGTTGTATGTTGACGGGTCTTGCTTCAAATTGGAGAATGGTGATGTGACTGCTGCCTATGCAGTAACGACTTTGAGTACGATTGTGGAGACTGCGAGAGTGAGTCAGAATTCTGCCCAGGCTGCAGAATTGATCGCGCTGACAAGAGCGTGCGTTTTAGCTAAGGGAAAGAGAGTGAATGTGTTCACAGATAGTCAGTACGCGTTCGGCGTGGCCCATAGTTTTGGCCGTTTGTGGAAAGAGAGAGGTTTCATTACGTCCCATGGGACTAAGATTCAACATGGCCAGCTAGTTAATGACTTGTTGGAATCTCTAACCTTGCCGACTGAAGTTGCGATTGTGAAATGCAGTGCTCATAAAGCAATCACGGATGATGTTGGTCGTGGGAATGCTTTTGCTGATGAGACTGCAAAACAGACAGCTAGAAATATGATGAGTAGAATGTATGTTGCAACGTCTGCAAGATGGATTTCTGAGTCTGGAATGTGTGAGAACACAGTGGAAAGCGTGAAAGAAATTCAGAAAGAGGCGACTGAGGAGGAAAAGCGTGCATGGAAAGAGAGCACGGGTAAATTGGACTCGAGTGGGTGTTGGATTGACTTGTCGGAACAACAGCGTTGGATGTTGCCTGATGCGTATGTGCTTGCAGTAGTAACAATGGCACATGGAGCAGCGCACATCAGTTCTAAAGGGATTTGTAAGATGTTGGCTCCAGTTTGGAAGAATGATGGGATTAGTAAGTGTGCAGAGAGAGTGGTGAGAAATTGTATGGTATGCTTGATGCATAATCCTGGCAAGGGAATCCCCACACCTGCAGGTCACTTCGCTCCTCCTTCCTGCCCCTTTGAAGTGATCCAGCTAGACTTCATTCACATGGATCGTTGTAATAATCTGAAATACGTCCTAGTGGTAGTTTGTGCGTTCTCCAGATGGATCGAAGCATACCCACTGAAGGACAATACTGCTTTGTCCACTGCCAAAATCCTTCTTAAAGAGTACTTCCCCAGATTCGGAATGCCACGGATTGTATGGTCAGATAACGGAAGTGAGTTCGTAGGGAAAGTTATGCAGAGTGTGTGTGCCGGCCTAGGGATTAGACAAAAGTTCCACAGTGCGAATCATCCCCAGTCCGCGGGTTTAGTTGAGGGTTACAATGGCACCCTTAAACTGAAACTTGCTAAGATACAAGCATCCACGGGTTTGCCCTGGCCAGACGCACTGCCTTTGGCTTTGTTATCAACAAGAGCAACTGTACATTCTAGAGTAGGGCTTAGTCCATATGAAATAATTTTTGGTCGTCCTGCAAATGTTTGGGGGGTACCTAGACCGAAAGAATTTAAGCAGCTGGAATACCCAATGTTAATTGATTATCTTTTCGACTTGACTGCTAAATTGAGCCTTATTCACCAACAGGTTTTCGATGCATTGCCAAAGCCACCGGAGAGTCCAGGTCATCAGCTGAAACCTGGGGATCAAGTAGTCACTAGAAATTTTGCAAGAACGAAAAATCTTCAGCCCAGATTCGTTGGCCCTTTCCAAGTCCTATTGGCGACGAGAACTGCTATTCGAGTGGCCGGAAGGAAGAATTGGATCCATACGACACATGTCAAACGTGTGCCTCTGCCACTTCCTTACGACAACTGGGTAAAGAAAGGAATCGGTGCCTCTGAAACAGAACAAGTCCCCAGGTTCATACCTTTCAGTGATGCAGAACTGATCACAGATACATCAAACTCTGACTCTCCTCCTGAAACTGCTCTTTTGAACCCTGAACATTTGCCATCTGCGAACGTGAACATTGTAACGTCAGCTGAAAATACATTGTTTCCAGATCAGACAGTTCCTGCAAAACTGAGATACAACTTGCGACCTCGCAATATGGACAAATAAAGCAGGCAACTGCCAATTTTCACATTTGAATTTTCTGATACATTGCCTCCAGCCAGGAAGTTTACTATTATTTTTGTTGTTTTAAAATTTTGCCTTGCCGTCTGGGTAGCCGTAGGGTCGTGGCTGTGTGCCTAGTTGAATCTGCGGGGGTCAGACATAAGGTCGATCTTTCTGTTAGTTCTGGGAACTCCCAGGACTGATAGAGGCATTTTCATCTACGTACACATCATCAGTGGTCACGAGCGGATTGTAGAAGATGGAGCTTCCTGAGCTGCAACGAAAGAATGTAATTTATGTGCGCAGAAATAGACTGTACAGAATACTTCACAGCAAATGCTTTCTAATGCAATGTGCAGTTACATTTTTAATTGTTTTAATAATGTTGGTGGGTGGAATCATCTTTGGTGTACATTTGATTTTTATGCCGGTAACTACAGTACCTCCCCTTGATCCTACTACTTCTACGGTTTCTTCTATGCATTCTTTTCACTCGTTTCCTGAACACGAACAAGCTCGACGCTCTGAATTTATTAACAATACATTTGTACAGCTCTTGCATCAACACCAACTGGTAGTTAATACTACAGACTGCTGGGTGTGTGGCTTGATACCTCACACTATGGATAAAGGCATTCCCTATCTAGTCTTGCCTTTCAGCTATAATGGATCATTTCAGGCCTTTCAGACCATTTTTTCATATGCCCTTGAGACCTATCCTCTGCGTCCACCACGGTCCACTAAATACAACTCAGCCAACAAAGCTTTAGTCCAGGGGATTATTGACATGATTAAAGACGTCAATAATACTCCATCATACCCTAGAGATGAATTACGGGTGTATTTGAGTTGGAACTCTACAGAGTATCGCCTTAGTTTGGGAGAAAGCAAGCGTAAAAGCTCCACTTCAGTCTGGGTCGTGCCTCACCGAGGTCAGGTCTGTTTGCAAGGAAATGGGAGAAATCTGAGAGCTCAGCTAGGGAGGAGTGAGTGCGTTGAGACTTACGTATTTCCGTCTAACTCCTCCCCTGCCTTCCTTACTGCTAGGGGTACTTACTTCATCTGTCAAGACAGAGCGTATACATGGCTGCCTGCTGACTTCTCAGGTTCATGTTATATTGCTCGATTGTTACCTCCGACATACACTGCTTCCTCTGATTATCACAAGACCAGAGTAGCAAGGGGTGTCTTCAGCAAGGAAGATACCGCTGGTCAGGAAGCTGGAGACTTCTTCAAAGGTTTCCTTCCGTTTTGGGGGCCTATGGCCAATAGTAGAAATCTACGTCAACTAACACGGGTAGTTGAATCTACTATTACAGAAACTGCTGGTGCCCTTAGTAACTTAACAGCTGAGCTTCAGGCGGATCGTCTCATGACGTTGCAGAACCGTATGGTTCTAGACGTAATACTTGCAGATCGAGGTGGGGTATGCAGAATGATCCAATCGAGCTGCTGTGTTTTTATTCCCAATAATGCTCCAACCGTCTATGAAGCGATCTCTAAGCTACACAAGATTTCCGACTCTATACACGTAGACAAGGGAAACCGGTCCTTCATGGAGTGGTTTTGGACTCTGGTATCAGCGTGGGGATGGAAGGTTCTGATGGTCATTGGTGTCATCCTAGTATTTCTGTTCTCATGCTGCCTTATTATCCAATGTGGTCCCGCTTTGTGTAGTCTCTGTGCTGCAACCTGTTTCAGAAAACCACCTGCATTAGGAGAAAAGGCACGAGACAGGATGATGATGCAACAACATGTCACTGACCTAATGAGCATAGAGTTAGATTCTGACATAGACTGAGTAATTGCCTATGTAAGGGCAAAAGGAGGGTCTGAGGTTCCGTGACGATTTTACCCGTGTTTGTAACATTGTCACAAATGCATAATTTTGGTATCAGTGAACCGCAAATGATCCATTTAGTATATCCTGGTGTTTTCGCTATGCTACGAGCAAGAGCACTCCTGTTACAAACACATTTCTGTTCTACCCGTGGCATCCATCTTAGAACAAGGAAGCCATTTTGTATTCCTTGCCCTCACATAGTCAATGGACACGCAATGACCTCTTTTTCATTTAAGGACACGTAGGCTTTAGCCGGCAATTCACCTTGCTAGTGACACGTGCACCTTAGGCCAGCAACGCTGTGGCAGCATGACTCGGCAAGAGCTGCCTCCTCAGCCTGAGGCCAGTCCTGCTATACTGGTTCTCGTGTTCGTTGGCCTGATCATGATTAGACGGCCGAAGCTGGTAGCCGTGCCCATTTACGACCCACAAACATCTCTTATCCTACTCTTCTATCTTCTGCACCTGGCTCTGCTCCTTTCCTTCTGGGCCTTTATTAGGGGGAGGTAACGAAATTTACGATGAGGCGGTCCGGGTCTTGAATGGAAAGTTGACATGGGATTATGATGGAATAGTGGGAACCCCTCGTTCGTAATGTTTTTTAACATCAGATATTGTTGACGATTCCTGTGCAACGCCAAATATTTATTGTACAAGACACAAAGGTTTTGGAATGTGCTAACATGTAAAGAATTTGCCTGAAGCCCAATATTCAGTATATAAGGAGCAACCCTCTTTGTACAAATTGAACAGGCTCCTAGATACTGCCCATGTGTAGTTTCTGTGACTTCTGTGTCCCTGCAGTAATAAACCTTTGGTCTTTGACGCCACCATCGAGAAGCCCGTGTTTCTGTTTGTTTGTGCACCGAGACAGGTTGAACTCCGGGGTCTTCGGGTGTTTTCCCTGACACCTCTGGACGGAACCAAAAAGTCCAGAACTCCAGGCCCACCGCAGAGAGACGAGGTGCAGACCCACCGCAGAGAGACGAGGTGCAGACCCACCGCAGAGAGACGAGGTGCAGACCCACCGCAGAGAGACGCGGTGCAGACCCACCGCAGAGAGACGAGGTGCAGACCCACCGCAGAGAGACGAGGTGCAGACCCACCGCAGAGAGACGAGGTGCAGACCCACCGCAGAGAGACGAGGTGCAGACCCACCGCAGAGAGACGAGGTGCAGACCCACCGCAGAGAGACGAGGTGCAGACCCACCGCAGAGAGACGAGGTGCAGACCCACCGCAGAGAGACGAGGTGCAGACCCACCGCAGAGAGACGAGGTGCAGACCCACCGCAGAGAGACGAGGTGCAGACCCACCGCAGAGAGACGAGGTGCAGACCCACCGCAGAGAGACGAGGTGCAGACCCACCGCAGAGAGACGAGGTGCAGACCCACCGCGGAGAGACGAGGTGCAGACCCACCGCGGAGAGACGAGGTGCAGACCTACTGCAGCGAGACGAGGTACAGATCCACCACAGTGAGGCACATCTCCCACAGTGAGAGCAGCAGCAGACTCCTTGTAGCAAGAAGTTACACGCAGTGTACACTCCTTGTTAAAACTGCATCTTAAAATCTGAATTAACGCATTTCATTATTATTTTCAAATTCTTATTACCAAACCCTTCATAAACCACAGTACCTTATACATACATTAAAACTGACCTGACCTAGGCGGGAGGCTACCCATTTTTTAAGCCAAAAATGGCTTTATTTTAGCGGTCTGAAAGTGCCTTTGCATGTTTGCTTACGGTCCATACAAGGTAACGCCTAAAACCTCCTGAAGCCTCTCCACACAGAAAGAACTCAAATTTTGGACTTACATGAAGTCTGCTCAAAATCTTTTTCCCTTCCGTGTTGAGTACCACAGGTTTACGTCCCTCAGTCCCACACTTTTTAATGTCTATGTGACTTCCCTAGCGGCCTTGATAAGATCTTTTGGGTTCCAGCTGACATCTTACGCAGATGATACGCAAATAGTGCGGTCACTTCGGACTCGGCAAGAGGTTGAGACAGGAAGAAGATTTCACGATTGGATGAAAGCGGTCAGGTTGTGGATGTTTACGAACTGCTTGAAGCTCAACTCAAGCAAAATGGAGGTCATTATTTTTGGCAACAATACCAACTTCCGGACGCCAGGCTGGTGGCCGGAAGGATTGGCGACTCTCCCCGAACCAACTAAAAAAAGCGAAGAATCTGGGGGTCATAGTGGACAACAAACTCACCTTCTTGAACTAGGTAAATGCGGTTGTCTCAGCTAGCATTCATCGTCTCAGAATGATAAGGAAGATGAAGTCATTTTTACCGGCAGATAGTCACAGGACAGTGGTTACTTCACTCATGTCGCGGTTGGATTACTGCAACAGTCTATACCTAAATATCCAAAGAAAGCACCTAAATAGGCTCCAACTCGTGCCAAATGCGGCAGCCAGATTGCCTACTGGGCCACCCAGGTGTGTCACTGTGAAAAAAGAATTACAGCAGTTACATTGGCTCCCAGTCAAACAACGGATTCAATTCAAAGCCCTCTGCGCGGTTTCTAGGACCCTCCAGGGAACCAGGGGACCATTTGAAACAGCAGGGACCTTACACGTTATTTGCTCTGGTACTGGATGCCCGACGTACCCGCTTGTACCTCCTGCCAGGCGCCCGTGAGAGTGATTAGCATACGCAATGGCCTCTGGGGGATTTGAGAGACATAAAGGGCAGGATTGTAGGCCGCCTCTCGTTTCAGAGCAATAGCGCCAAAGCATAGCCACTTTAAATACAGACCACTCATTTTACTGTCGAAAGCGGCCCTCTTTGAATTACTAACTAGGCATAACCCCCGGTGACATAAAATGCTGTCATTTTCAGTCATTTAGAAGGTCAGCTCCCTCAAAGCGGAAGAGATGCATTGGATTTACAATAGGTCAAAAATACATTTTAAAGCTAAAATGTATTTTAAATGCACCTTTCACATTTCCATTTGACATTTACGTTGTTGTTTCAGATGCAGAGTTCATGCAGCCAGGTGGCCGCTTCGCAGCGCTAGTAATAAAATACCAGTTCACAAACCTCTGGGATCCCTGCATGTAAGGTGCACCCAGGCTCCTTGAGGCGCTTTATACAATGTGCCACGAGTTCATTTGACGTGTGACGTCACCACGCACACTAACACGAGGAGTTCGATATATAAAGGCCAACACCGGCGCTCATCTTCTTAAATCAGCATCTGCGTTCTGTGTTTTATGTTGCATTGCCTGGGAGGTGATTGGATGTTTACAGAGGTATGCATTATTTGTCAAAAGTTGATCGTTCACTGCTTCGTTCTGACAGGCGAGAGGGCGGTAAACAACCTTTACAACGCAACTTTTACCACGCAGTGCCTTTACGACGCAACTTTTACAACGCAAACCATTACAACGTATTGCGCTGGGAGGCGCTCTAGGATAGGGAATGTGTTTAATGTACTATCCAACACCTTCCCTACTATCCACGGGGACTGGAGTTGGAATAGTAAATTAAACAATTCACTATCCAGCGCCTAAAAGCACTATGCGTTGTAATGGTATGCGTTGTAAAAACCGCGTTGTAAAAGCATGCGATGTAAAAGCATGCGTTGCAATGTCATACATCCTGAGAGGGCATCAATGCGTGAAAACACACACACACACACGTTTAAATACATACAGGACACACATTACAAACTTCATACCTCGACTATGATAGCAAGAGAAAGAAGATAAGGTTGTGACTTGTTACAGCCCTCCCTCGCACGAAGTGACGTCACTGAGTTTGCTAATTAGGCCTCCCACCTATTTAAGGTCTCATTCTATGCTTTCCAAGCAGGGGCAGCTTGAGTGTCGCCTGGTGGCTTCTTGGCGCTATATCCGATTATTGAATGAGAGGTTCATCCATGGTTCTGGGGTGTGCGCTCATTTCGGGGTCCTTCGCAGGCACTAGGCCTGGGCGATAAATTTTGTTCCGCTCGTGAAATTTGCGGAATTGGAGTAATTTCGCATTCCGCGGAGAATGCAAAATTGCCCAAAATTCTGCATTCCGCAACTTCGCAACATTTTTGCTTGTTCGCGTTCTCAAAATGCGTGTTTGCGAGATATTTACCCCGCGTTTGCAAACAGTGATTGCAAACAGTAAAAACGCATCGCGAACAAGCAATTCCGCGTGTTCGCGGAATTTCTGCGTGTTCGCAGAGATTTTTTACCGTTTCTCGGAGATTTGCATAACGCGATTACGCAAATTCCGCCCACCTCTAATCAGGACACCCCACAGACCGCAGTCGTTGAGATGGGGCTGCTCACGTGACTTGTGGCTGAGCCCCACCAACAGTGGGGTAAACTTGGCGGCCACGCCTCTGATCCAAGGGTACGCTCGTGCCACGGAGGGGCTTCTTTAAAGAGGAGGCGTCACCTCGGGACCTGGTCAGAGCATCGCTTCCAAGCTGGAGTGAAAGTCTGGAAACACTGGCAGACGTCACACCGTGCACTACCTCAGAAGAATGACGTGGCAGGGGTATGTCTCAGATGGTACTGGGGCCCTTCTCCTTCCCCCCACGAGTATGGGTATATGAGGGAGTTACACTAGGCCTCAAGGTGGTCCCTACCCCCTTTAGGGGCATTTGAGGGGTTGTTCAAGCACCACTCATTCACACGTGCACCCTGTGGCTTCTCTCTGGTCATCTCTGCACCTCCCTCTCGCACTCGAAAAGGGTGCATAGAAAATTCACACAGGGCCAAAAGCCAGGTACTCTCGCCTAGAAAGGGTGAGCATCAGAAGGTCTCTCCAGAGTTATGCAGACATTCATTGCCCACCTACATTTGGACTGCTCTTCTGTATCTACCAGCATGAGCCCCTGACCTCTACACCAGATACCTCAGGTACATAAAATCGACACCCCCAGTCATTGCCGCCACGCCCGAAGACCAGGTATATGTTTCTATCACACCCAGAGCAATGCAGGCCTCTACACAACCACGAAGGACCAAGAATGCTTTCACTGCTCTCCCTGGGTCTACCCCTTGAATGAGTCACTATCTCAGGGTTGTGTCCCCAGGGCTTTTAAAAAGGCAATTGTTGTCCCCATCTTGAAGAAACCAAGGACTGATCCCCATATTCTGATGAATTATCATCCGATCTCCTTGCCCCATACTTGGCCATGGTATTGAAAGCTCACATGGCTAAATGCCTCTCTGCTTTCCTTGAACAGTCTGAATATCTTGACCCCCATCAAGCAGGGTTCTGCCCAGCACACTCAGAGGCTGTGATATTGATGGTGCTAGACACTCTCCGGGAAAAGGCAGACAGAGGCTCCCCGCAAGCCCGGGTACTGCTTGATCTCTCTGCGGCTCTTGACACGGTCAACCAATAGCAGCATCTTGGTCAACCGTGCCAGGATGCAGGTATCCAGGGATCGGCTCTTAGCTGGATTAGTTAACTGCATACACCAGGCTCCGCTGCTGGTTCCGTGCACCATGAGCCGCCTCCTGCTGCTACTGCTCGGGGCAGGTATATTCTTAACCTCGCAGCCGTTATTGTGGGAGCAACTTTTGTCACTTACCTGCCATCACTTTGGAAATCTTGCCTGAACTCTGTGGGAAATGCTGACAGAGCCGACCTGGAGTAGCGGGGCGTATTGCATCAGGCGGGACTGCGAGGACCACAAGGCCAGTGCGCGAGGTAACGAGACGCACCTGGCCCTCTCCAAGCCCTCTTCCCGCCCACCACCTCCCTGCAGGCTCATATACGGCTCGCGGCCCCCGCTCCGCGGGAGCCGCTCACAGCCGTTATTGTGGGAGCAACTTTTGTCATTTACCTGCCATCACTTTGGAAATCTTGCCTGAACTCTGTGGGAAACGCTGACTGAGAGCCGACCTGGAGTAGCGGGCGTATTGCATTAGGCGGGACTGCGAGGACCACAAGGCCAGTGCGCGAGGTAACGAGACGCATCTGGCCCTCTCCACACCCTCTTCCCACCCACCACCTCCTCTACATAGCTCAACCCCCACTTCTGGCGCGCGGACGTGCCCGGGCAAAGCCCGGGCCAAGGGCGGGCCTGTTTAAGCCCGTTAAAGACCGAAAAAGGCCAGCCCCCCCCCCCTCTTTCATTACTCTTAAACTGTATGCATATACTGTAAAGGCTATTGATTGTTTTACAAGTAGTAAGGGAAATGTCCACACGTGAGACCAGAAGTAAAACTGCATTAGGTGGGCCACAGTTGATGGGAACCCTGGACAACTTCATTATACGTGCTAATTCTTTCATAGATCAAGGAATTGTATTAATGGAACACAGAGTGTCCCAAGATTTAGCAATGGCTAAAAGGTCATCTATGGGCCACATTGCGTCCGCACGTACGCCTGATAATATTATAAGTAGATCTAATCTTCTGCAGACGCATGCTGTGGTGCACGATATCTCTAGTGTCCAACCAGATCTTCAAGATCCGACCCTATCTGACTCCCTGACCTGGATTCCTCCGGAAATTAATCCAGAAACTATATTAGTAGACACGCAAGATGGGAATAGCAGCAGCCAAATGCGAGTGAGACAGGAGGGTGCAATTCCTAAACGTAAGCGGCCAAACAAAAATGCCCTAGGAACTAGAAAAAGCAAATTATTAAAAGCGGGGAATTCAAATGACACTAGTGGTAAAGAGGTGGTGAAGGAAAGCCATGGGAAAGGGTCAGGACAGGAAGGCATATTACTAGAAACCCCAGCATTAGGAATCTTTGATGACACCATTACTGATAGCACCATAGCGGATAGTACGGGTATAAGAGACGAAATGGTGGACCCGTTAATAGATACCTTGAGGAAGCTATTTAAAACATTTCTCGCCCCCCTGGAAGGAAGGCTCCAATGTACAGAAAACCAGCTCCATGGTTTGCAGAAGGGTATAAGATCCCTAAATAGTGATCAGGTGGGAAAGGCTGCCCCTGTAGTCCCACTAGCAAGTATACCCCAGGCAGCGAACAAACGTTCAGTAGTCCCAAAAAAAGTAACTCCTAAGATTCTAAATCCAAACCCTCCAAATACTGAAGGTAATAAACCATGTGTTAAACCCCTGGCAAACAATGAGCATAATAAACAAAAACCCGTGGGTCCCAATACCCCTATCCCAAATTCTGATAAAGTTACGATAGAGAGGGTACCAAAGCATAGATGTTTAAATTTACCTCCAGAAGTCTGCCCTTATGCAGTGGTTTTAACAGGGGTTCCAGAATTGGCTCCATCAATTACGGAACCCTTTTGGGCATTGAAAAATAAAGTATCCCATTGGTTAAATATTAACCATCCACTACCACCGAATATAATGAGTAACATCTTAATGGTACGGAGGGTTCCTTGGGTGGGATTCAATAAAAAAAAGAACGCAGGGGGATTGTGTGGTTGTAAATTTTAAAGATCCACGAACGGTGGATTACATCTGCTCGGGGGACCCTTTAAACAATGGGAATGTCATAGTGGCTAGACCACTATCTTACTTTTACACACCAGAGGTACAACCAGATAATGGATGGAGTTGGACCAGGGTTACCAATCATGCAAGGGGTGGGATGGGGAAGGAGGGCTATAGGTCTTTAAATATTAATAGTTGGGGAGGGGTTCATACATCCAATAGGTTTAGTTGCTTAGAGTCAGTAGATTGACTGCAGCAGTACAAGGGGGGGGGAGAACAACTGGTATCCAAAATAAGATACGCCCAAAAAAACCCTACGAGTAATAATGGTACCAAATTGGGTGGAATTGAAGAGGGAGATTCTGGCCTTTGCACACCCAATCTCCTATACCACTTGGAAGAGTACCAACCTTTTGAGAAGAGATCATGTAGAGAAGTTTCAGACATATCCCAAGTAATTGCTTCATGCGTTACTAGTTGAGGTGTGTCCAAAGATGTTGCATCTAGCAAGGACTTATTTGGCAACACTCATATAGAAGTTAGACCTGCGAAGGATGATATAAAACTGCAGGACCACCAGTACAATCACAATAGCAAGGGATATAATCCTAAACTAATTTCCTGGAATATAGCTGGTCTTGGAAAAAACCTGAGTGGTCCAATTATATAGAGACAAGTGTGTGTTGCTTTCTTCAAGAAACCTGGTCGCTTAATAGTCACCACAGAGTAGGATACAAGACTTTGTATTAATGCACTACCTACTGCAAGAGGAAGACCTTCAGGGGGCCTCATAATTTGGGTCAGTGTTACTTTGAAAATAAAAATTGAGGTGATAGATACCAACTCCATGGATATATTGGCTCTTAAAGTTAATACACACGATGGGAAGGTAATATTTTTAATTAACGTTTATAACCGTCCCTCTGCATCCTCAAAGGAGTCAGTAACCTTGGGGGAATTGGATTCTTTTCTCAATAGAATGGTTAACAAACAGCCTGTAATATTAGAAAGATCATTCTAACTTAGCATAAATACAAATAAAATGTATAATCGGACAAGGTTGGCCGGGCATACACAGGTGTAATAGAGCCACAGTTCAGCCATGGGAGAAGAGTGCTATAACACCTCACTTGGGCATCTTTAGTAGCCTAATGTAGCTTATTCTTATGTGGTCCTATAACATTTGGCTACACTCTGGTTTAGGTATAGAGAGTCTGACAAGGCATTTTTATTAACAACAGAAACCTTCCCGACTGTGAAACGGTGTAAGTAATTATGAACCAATCTTAGGCCTGGAGGATATACTAGAAGAAGAGGACAGCGTGAATAATATTCCCACGATGGATACCGTAGCTCCGGTCCATTGCTCTGTTCTGGCTGTTCAAATGATGAAGCTGTCTGTTGAACATGGGTTAAGGGCCTGTAATGGTCGCCTCCCTACTGATTTGGGGAAAAATCCAACCTTTGTAAGGAATAAATCGAAAAGTAACCTTGATTTTATAATAGTCTCCAGGAATATTTGGCCATATATGGTTGATATGGAGGTTAAGAATAGGTGTGAGAGCGACCATTACCCATTGGATCTGCTATTTGATTCTAGTTTGTTCAATGGGGTTGATCTAGGCAATAATATAGTTGATGAAATAGAAAGTTGTGAGGAAATCCTAGTAAGTAATAATAGGTGTGCCATAAAGTGGGCCCATATACTGGAACACGGCGATATTTTGTCAAGCATTTATCATCTTTTTGCTAATACATTTTCCTTGTATGCAACGGTTCCATTGGAGGCGGTGAATTCGGTTGAATTCATGAACCATCATAATGAATTTTTTATTGAATTAAAAGCATTATTAACAAAAATGCCGAAAAAAAGCCCACCAAACCTTGAGTAATATATCCCACAGTAAACCATGGTATGGAAAATTATGTAGACAAGCAAAAACCAGACTATTAGAGGCTATAAAAACAAAAACCCCAGTGGAAATTCAGGAGGCCAGGAAAGCTTACAAACAAATACAAAACTAAGAAAAAATAGCTTGGGAAGAATCTAGCTGGGCCAACCTTCTGGCGGCTGCCACGTCAAAGGATAACATTAGTTTCTGGAGACTGGTGGCAAATGGAAATCGTGTAGGGAAAGTAGTAAAAGATGTCTACTTGGATGACCTCACTTGGGTTACCTATTTTACAGAATTATTTAAAAACCCCAGTTTGGTAATCCCTGCAACTGAGGATGCCCTGTGGTGTATTGACTCTGATGTCAAATTAGAATTTAGTTTAGAGGAGACTGTGAAAGCCATTAATGCTCCGGGTCTCAATAAAATCCCTGGTGACTTGTATAAACATGAGCTAGCAGTTTGGGCACCGTATATTAATTATTTATGCAATGTTTTGGCATCTGGGGCCAATTTTCCCGATAGTTGGAGGGGAGCAGAGATGGTTTTAATTTTTAAAAAGGGCGATAGGTTGGACCCATCCAACTATCGTCCAATTAGCTTAATGGACATATTGCAGAAAATCTACTCTAGACATATTTTAGACAGAGTAAACCTATGGATGGAGGATAACTCGATACTTACCAAGTTCCAAGCACGTTTTAGGAGTAACATAAGTACCGTGGACCAGGTCTTTAGATTCTGCCGTCTCTATTGGAAATACGTGCACATAAGGAAAGGCCACCTTTATGTTGCGTTCGTAGACCTTAGAGCAGCGTTCGACCTGGTTCCACGTGATCTTTTGTGGGGCTCCTTGCACCCACAAGGGTTGCCATCATCTGTGCTAGGCCAGATAATAAAATTGCATGCAAAGAACTTTGCAAGTGTACGTTGGGGGATTAATGGGGAGTTATCGCAAAATATACCAATTGAGCGTGGGGTCCGGCAGGGCTGTGTACTGGCCCCAACGCTATTTTCACTATATGTGAATGATATTCCCTCACATTTGTTAAATTGTAATAATGATTCCCCCAAATTGAATGGTGAAAAGGTTCCCGTGCTACTTTTCGCTACTATATTGATCTCTCAAACTCCTAGAGGTCTACAGGCACTTCTGGACTCGTTTAAGCAGTATTGTGATAAAAAGGGGTTGGAAATAAATGTTAAAAAAAAACAAATACATGGCCTTAAACCCGCATAAATCACAATCAATGAACCTGGTATTGAATGGGCAAAAATTAGAAGCTGTCCAGAGCTTTACTTGGGAGTCTCCATTGATTCCAAATTTACATGGAAAACGCAAGTAGAGAAAAGCAAACTCATGCTGTCACTGAACATTATTCCAATTATAAAAAAACATGGCGGGCGTATGAGTAAAGCAGTAATACCCGCATTGGAAATATTTAAATTTAAAGCTCAGTCTGCTGCTCTATATGGGGCAGAAATTTGGGGACCTATGTCCAAAAATGCATTTTCAATTACAGAGAACAAATTCCTGAGAAATCTTGTGAAGATGCCCTAAGGCACACCACTAATACCATTAATGATGGATTCGGATATCAAACGTACGGACCACTATGCTATCCTACGGCCCTTAACATATTGGGTAAGGCTATGGTCAACCCCAGAACTCGTAGATTATAGGAACGGCTTAAAATAAATAATGACTTTGGATGTGGCTAATGTCAATCCTTGGTTTAAGCATGTTTGCCATTGGCTCAAAAAAATCGGGCTATCACAGTTTTGGGATATACCGGATAACTTACCCAATAACGCTAGGAAAATACTTAAGTCCACTTTTTGGGGTTATTTTGCACATAGCCTGGCAAACGAGGATAAGGGTGGATCCCTGACCAATAGTTTTTTGTCCTTCAAGGATAGCCCTCTATTCGAGATTTTTCTTGATGAGATTGAACCACCGTTAGCTAAGAGTTTATTCTTGAAATTCAGGTATGGTAATCTCTTGTACAATACTACTTTGATCAGATGGGCTGGGAAGGGCAATGTAGACCAAAGTGATTTGATGTCAAGTGACGTCTGTACCTTGTGCCACCAGAATGCTAAGGAAGATGACCAACATGTCCTTTTTTTCTGCCCTGTTTATGTGCAAGCAAGGATGAAATGGATCAAACCTTTATGTAACCTCCTTGGTGTAAGAACTTGCAGGGAGGCTCTTAGAATAATTAAGTCCGATACCAGTAGAACTGTTGTGTTTAGTATCAGTAGATTTCTTCTTTCCATATATTTCATTCGTAAAAAGAATGGCTGCAAATTGTAACTTATTTTATCAATTTTATGTGTAAATTGTAATCATGTTTTTTAACAATTTTATCACTTTCCTACCCCTCCTTGATGTATTTATTCTGTGATTACTGTGCAACAATGGGAATTTCCTTTTTAAATTGTATTGTTATATTCAAGTATCTTTTATGGTTCTTAAGCGCCGAAATAAAGATGAATTGAATTGCCACTCCCAGTCGGTCCCCATAGCCCAGTTTACGGCACCAATGATAAGGACCACATGTGGAGTCCGGAGGTTCTTCACTATCCCCTCATTTGTTTAACCTCTGCCTCCTCCCATTGATCCGGTCCTTGAAAGCGAGAAAGGTGTGCACCTCCAACTATGCAGATGACCTTCAACTAATGTTCACCATTAACAATGCTCCTGAATTGGTCCTTGAATTCCAGACTACTATGCTGCATATCCGCCACTGGATGGACAGCAACCTTATAAAACTCAACCCGGACAAGACTGAACTGGTCATAAAGGGGGCACCCATTTACCTTGGACCCACACTTCTGGCCAACTGAACTGGGGGCCCTCCCCCACCCCATCCCCTTCTGCTAAAAGTCTTGGGGTAACAATTAATTGTGAGCTCACAATGAAGACTCAAATTGGTTCTGTAGTCTCAACTTGCTTCTTCCAGTTAAGGAAGATAAGAAAGATCAGCAGACTTCTCACTCAGGAAGCAGAGACACAGGTTGTTCTAGCCATGGTCATGTCTCATATAGACTATGCAAACTCTCTATACTTTGGCATCCCACTATATCCAGCCAAACTACTACAACTGGTGCAGAACCAGCTGGCTAGACTGATCTTTCAGCAACCTGGGTGGCAACATGTCACCCCTCTCATGAGGAAGCTGCACTGGCCCCCCATCCCACAGTGATGCCTCATCTTTAAATCCTTGAATGGCAGGAGTCCCATATTTATTTACAGCCTTACTCAAAGGCATACACCCATGTGTAACCTGCGCTCAGCTCACATGCACCTCCCGACAATAACCTCCTTCAAACTAAAGCATCAGGGTGGCTGCGGGTTCGCAATAGTGGCACCCAGATAGTGAAATTCCCATCCCTCCGAAATTAGACCCTGCACCGACCTCTTGAGCTTCAGGAAACTCCTCAAGACTTGGCTGTTTAGAAAAGCACACAAGTAATTCAACAGGGTTCCGGCGCCTCTTACAGCGCCACCATGAAACCAATCGGTGTACGTGCGCTTTATAAGAATTTTTTAACATAACATAACTGAAGTATCCGATTATCACAGAACCCTGGAAGTAATTCTCCTCCTGCTCGAACCTGTAGCCTCATAACACCACTCTCTCACTCAAGTACTTGCAACACCAGGAAATAAATCGGTTACGGGGCAGTCCCTATCCAGCGGCAACTCACTACCCAATTACAAGAACCCTATCCTCGAATATGCCACATCCCAGATCAGAATACACTACACCACTGCTCTCCCTGCATCACCCATCTCCTTTAAAGATCTTGTGCAGAGAAAACACCTCAAGGAAGAGGTGCAGCACTCCAACCTGAGAACACAACAATCCCTCCAAACACACTCGCTGTGATTTGGTGTGAGTGACTCTGCACCAGCACTACCAGCCTTTGCTGGCCCGTTGACACATGCAGCAGCTCTACTTGATTTGCAGAGATACCACGTCATGGCAGCAATAAGAAATCATTTCAAGGGTTGCAGTGCACACCGTTTTTAAACATCTTCCTTCGTTTTGCCATTTGCATTAAATTGTCTTCCTTTCGCGTGCTGCCTGAATAGCGCGATTGCCCTGGTATCACGCAGTTAACAGTTCTTCTATGAGGATGGAGGGGAGTTTCCCACCATATCCAGGTGCACAGCATTATTTGCGATAATCATCAAATGGTATCAACAGTTGTCGAGTTTCAATAATAATTGTTCCTTATAATCCAGAGATTAATTGTCATCTTATTTATTATTGTTGTTCAAATCACTCGTGCGATATGTATATTTCAACAGTTTCTCATGCCCAGATATGCCCATCCGAGCCTTTGACTGGACACGCCATAAAACATAAAACATCCTCAGTTGCGAAATTGCTGTTACCCAATACATTTCGGGCTATAATCATAAGCCCTTCCTCAGGGGTTCACTACAAATGAAAAAACCATCGCCAATAAAAAGTGACCTCAAACCGCTATATTCGACATTACATATTATTTTACAGAAACTGCAATACTATCTTCTCAGAATCATCCTTGTTCAGCACTTTCCTTCTAAACGCGGTGCGCTGTGCTACCGCGATCTCGCTTAAAAAGAACCATCATTTTAACCTCCTGCCCTTCATATTAAGATCTTAACCCTTACATTCACTACAAATCCTTCAGTAAATCACCAATTCTCCCGCCCTAAAATTTTCTGGTTGTGGGCTTTGAGCCTCTGGTTGGGGGCTTTGAGCCTCTGGTTGGGGGCTTTGAGCCTCTGGTTGGGGGCTTTGAGCCTCTGGTTGGGGGCTTTGAGCCTCTGGTTCTGGTTTTGTGTCTTGGGTTGGGCAAATTTATAACCAGAGACTCAAGACCTCTAAAACCAGAGACTCAAGACCTATAACCAGAGACTCAAAACCTATAACCAGAGACTCAAAACCTATAACCAGAGACTCAAAAGCTATAACCAGAGACTCAAAAGCTATAACCAGAGACTCAGACCCCTAATCCAGACCCAGCGATGCAGACCCCTCATCCAGATGCAGACCCCCTAATCCAGACGCAGACCCCCTAATCCAGACGCAGACCCCCTAATCCAGACGCAGACCCCTAATCCAAACCCAGAGACGCAGACCCCTAATCCAGACCCAGAGACGCAGACCCCTAATCCAGACCCAGAGACGCAGACCCCTAACCCAGAGCCCGGGGCTCAGAGCCGCGAGCCAGTCCCAGGCTCAGAGCCGTGAGCCAGCCGCAGGCTCAGAGCCGCGAGCCGCCAGCCGCAGGCTCAGAGCCGCGAGCCGCCAGCCCCAGGCTCAGAGCCGCGAGCCGCCAGCCCCAGGCTCAGAGCCGCGAGCCCCAGGCTCAGAGCCGCGAGCCGCCAGCCCCAGGCTCAGAGCTGCGAGCCGCCAGCCCCAGGCTCAGAGCTGCGAGCCGCGAGCCGCCAGCCCCAGGCTCAGAGCTGCGAGCCGCGAGCCGCCAGCCCCAGGCTCAGAGCTGCGAGCCGCGAGCCGCCAGCCCCAGGCTCAGAGCTGCGAGCCGCGAGCCGCCAGCCCCAGGCTCAGAGCTGCGAGCCGCGAGCCGCCAGCCCCAGGCTCAGAGCTGCGAGCCGCCAGCCCCAGGCTCAGAGCTGCGAGCCGCGAGCCGCCAGCCCCAGGCTCAGAGCCGCGAGCCGCCAGCCCCAGAGCCGCGAGCCGCCAGCCCCAGAGCCGCGAGCCGCCAGCCCCAGGCTCAGAGCCGCGAGCCGCCAGCCCCAGGCTCAGAGCCGCGAGCCGCCAGCCCCAGGCTCAGAGCCGCGAGCCGCCAGCCCCAGGCTCAGAGCCGCGAGCCGCCAGCCCCAGGCTCAGAGCCGCGAGCCGCCAGCCCCAGGCTCAGAGCCGCGAGCCGCCAGCCCCAGGCTCAGAGCCGCGAGCCCCGGGACTCAGATCCACGACCCCCAAGGCTCAGACCCACGAACTACAGGCTCAGATCCACGAACCACAGGCCACAGACTAAGATTTTACAGGTGTGAACCGCCACACATAGGAGCAATGCTGTCTTCAACGTTATAGAAATCAAGTGAGGTAAATAACATCGGAAAGGGAGAAAGGCTGGCAGGACAGTGCGACACCACTGAAGTCTAAGCAAAGAATTAGGCTGAGAAAGAGAAGCACCCTCCAAAAGAGATGGTCTCATTACAGGGGAGGGATGGTGGTGCGCTGCATGCCTGGAGGTGGTGCGCTGCGTGCCTGGATGCAGTGCGCTGCGTGCCTGGATGCGGTACGCCGCGTGCCTGGAGGCGGTGCGCCGCGTGCCTGGAGGCGGTGCGCCGCGTGCCTGGAGGCGGTGCGCCGCGTGCCTGGAGGCGGTGCGCCGCGTGCCTGGAGGCGGTGCGCCGCGTGCCTGGAGGCGGTGCGCCGCGTGCCTGGAGGTGCCACTTTGGTTTTAGTCTGATGTTCCGTCACGAACGCCACTGTATTGCAGCAGAGGAAACTCCAGCTTCTCCTTTCACAGCCAAGTTAAGAAACCAGACCCTGTAACTTCCCTATGCTAAAGTCACACGATGCTGGTATCACTACAAACCCCGGTCATCCTAAGTAAGAACCAGTCATGGCGATGTCCACGGATAGGCGGTTCCATGACAGTACTTAATTTAGTTGTTGTTAGGTACCGAAGCGGGGGCCTTTTCTTTTGTAGTTTAGCAGGCCAGGAAGTAATAGTGAGTGAGTAGTGGGGTCTCTGGATGCACTGCATGTTGACATAGTTGGATAGGCTGCTGGTTTTATGCTTAGGGCCCAATGTAAGACAGGCAAAGGGGGTCGCTTTGGTACTATTTACAAGTATTAGGAGTACCTCGCACAGTGTTGAAGGGATGTGACCTAGGCAATCTCTTTACGGCCTAATGAAATCCTCACACATAGCAATTTTACCGTGTAGCCCGGTTAAGGGTGGCCAGTTCATGGGCGGGTATGCAGGATATCTCCAAATGCGGCCAGATAGGAGATTGCTTTAGCTGTTTTTCGTGTCCGCAAGGGGCAGGCAATTTCCACAGTCTATAGTGCCACAACAGGGGTTGTCTGGCATTGGAGGGCCCTTGGCTAGATGCTTGGGTAAGCGTTCTACCCGGACCGTATCTATTTAGTTGTGTTCAGGTACGAAAGTTGGGATTCCTCGTGCATCGTTCACTTACCAGAGAGTACGAGGAGGAAGTATTTGTCCCCTAGTTGCACAGCAGGTATATACAGTTGCATAGGCTGCCTTTTAGCGCATCATAGGGGCCAACTGAGGCCAAGCACAGGGGGACGACTTGCGCAACTGTCAAACATTGCCATCTGTAGCTAGAGCCTGTGGGGGTGATAGTGTTCGATCCCAGTCTGGGGGTTTTGGGCCAGTTTTCCCTCGCCATGCGGTGCGGGGGCAGCGGGCTCTAGGTGCCTCTGAAGATCAGGCAAGGGTGTTTCGGACTGAGGTGCGTGTAACTGTATTTACACTTTCTCAGACGGATTCCAGCGGATACTCCTACCCACAAAGTGGGAACCTTGTGAAACTCCTTCATTATTCGACCCTTCCACGTATATATAAAAGGGTCGCAAGTGGTTAGCAGGGTCCAGGTTCCTGTGAACAGGCGCTTGTTCAGCAAGCAGCATAGGTTGACCCGTTGCAAAGCCTGCAGTGTATCATGTCAGGACTTTTCGCGCTCAACCCCCCTTATGCTGGCCGTGACACCGTGTGGGCGCACCTAGGTCCTTTACTAGGGATTGCGCTGGTCACTGCAGTGTTCTTTGGCACCGGATAGAACAACCGCAACAAACTTACGGTGGGTCTCGCCACCAGTGGGGGACAGGTAGTTTTCAGTGGTCAGACATGTCGCCATCTCTATAGGCAAGGCGCTAGTCAGGGAAGGCGCTGGAGCCAACACGCAGGAGGTCCTGTGCTGTGTATATTTAAAGGGGCAGAGACACAAAACTTGGTAGCCCGACACCGTTCCGGTGGAAGTATCAAGGCTCACACAGGTGGTTAGCAGGGACCGGGATTCTGTGTCCGGTCTTAGGGTCAGCAAGCAGGGTAGACCGCACCAGGTGGCCTTTCATGGAGGTTTTCAGTACCATCCACAGGCAGCACACCTCTTTCCCTCCACCTTGTTGTGACACCATGCTGTGTCACCAGGGAGCTATGGAGAACTATTGTTTATTGTCTGGGCTCTGGGGCTAGCATGCACCATAGAGGTAGAGCACAAGGGGAATTGGCCACACGTTGGTCACAGGTGAGCTCTGTGGTCCGATTTCTTATTCCGAGCTCCTGTGGCTTGATGCCCTGTCTGGGACAGTGCGGCAGTTGGCTCGCATGCGGTGTGCTGCGCCATGCGTAAATATTTGGAGCAGAGTTTTGGCTTTTTTACATGTGCACTACAAGCCAAACTCCATTGGTGTTGCTGGACCCTTGGGTCAGCGGTCCACGGTGGCATGGACCTGTTTTTTCCGAATAAGGAAGAGACCCTAGTTATAGCAAGTAAGGAACAGCTAGGAGGAATGCCGGCCTTGGTGGGGGGCCCTGGCTGCGACGGTCGCCACACCCAGGGCTGTGGCGGAGTTACATGCTAATAAACCTGTATGTATAATGTATATGCTAATAAACCTGCAGCTACTTTTCTCCAACAAAAAAGTTGTCTTGTCTGGTTATTTCTGCGTCATGCATGTTACGGGGAGCGGGCTAGTGAGTGGGCCGATATTGACACTAGACGGGCCGTACGACACGTCCCCGCAGGGGACACACATAAGAGGGCGGCCCCCATAGTGTCACAGGATGGCACACGGGGGCAGCCCAGCTCTTTTAGGCTCGGAGGGTCCCGAGCGTCACATCCGGCCTGTTGGGGGCGGGGGAGAGTATATATTCCTCCCCCGCCCACCTAGCGGCCTCTTTGGCCGCCGTCCCCTCACCCTGACGCCGTTTCCCTCCCTACCGCATACCCGGCGTTCTCAGGGTGGGGGGGTAATGTTTTCTAATCTTGTCTCATTTGTGTTGCAGGCGGAGTTACAGGGCGATCCAGAGGCGGAAAGGTACCCGGGAGTACCCTCTTCAGGAGCACAAAGGATGCTGAGGCCTATTATCCCCAGGAAGTCTGTGCGGTGGACCCTGGGGGTACGACGGCGCCCCGCTATCCTACGGGCGGTTGGAAACCTGTACAACCGGGGGTTGCTTGAACGCTCCGCCCCTCGTAGGGGGGGGGGGGCGTGAGCAAGAGGGTGGACCAATGGTTCACCGGAATTGGGAGGGGCTATCTCCTCCCATTACCGCTAAGCAACGATTGGCTAAGGCCATGTTGCAAATTGGCCCATCAGGTGGTAGGTCGCGAGGGGCGGCTTGCCTTTTGGATCGCCTGTAAGATAACCCACCATGTTGGCATGTGTATATGCTAATAAACCTGCAGCTACTTTTCTCCAACAAAAAAGTTGTCTTGTCTGGTTATTTCTGCGTCATGCATGTTACGGGGAGCGGGCTAGTGAGTGGGCCGATATTGACACTATGAAGAGTAGGAGGCATTCGTCCTGCTATAGACGGGCTTTTATTTACTCCGTGTCTGCCTGCTTCACTTCCGTGGTTTTCCCCGTCATACTTCCTGTATTCTTTGCTGCTCCCGGGTACCGTGGCCGGCCCTGAATTTTTTCATTGTTTCTCCGGTAGGGCTGTGGCTTTTCAGCCGCAGCCATAGCCCGGCCTTGTTTGGCGGGTTAACTTTGCTCCCCGGGTCGCCCCCGCCTGTGAGAGGGAGTGCCTAGAAGCCCCAGTTCAGCCAGGAAGCGCCTCACCGCAGCAGCGACGTTGCACTGGTTATGCAGGTTCTAGAGATCGTGTAAACATGGACTGGGTGGCACCAGGGCAGCCCGGGCGAGGCGTCAGGTCACGGGCCTCTCCGGCCGGGGCACCCGCTGTGGCCTCGTTCACCCTGGGCGCTTGTGGGCACCGCAAGTATCAGAGACCGCAGGTGAGCTGAGGTGAGTACTCACAGTGCCTGCACATGGCTGGCCTCTGCACACCCGGGAGGGCACGTGTCACGCCCGCTGGTGAGAGGCTGGCTCCTCGGGGCACAGCTGCTGCAGTCCAGGCGGGTGCCTCCACGTGTCCTGGAGGCGCAGGGCACGGCTGTTCTCCAGAGGTGTGTGGACTGCGAGTCAGGCTCTGACCTCCAAGTGGCAGGCCAGTGGCAGTGCCTCTGAAAGGCTAGTAGTGCTGGTGCAGAGTCACTCACACGAAAGGCCGGTGCCTCTGAAAGGCTGGTAGTGCTGGTGAAGAGTCACTCACACGTCAGGCCGGTGCCTCTGAAAGGCTGGTAATGCTGGTGCAGAGTCGCTCACACGTTGGCCGGTGCCTCGGAAAGGCTGGTAGTGCTGGTGCAGAGTCACTCACACGAAAGGCCGGTGCCTCTGAAAGGCTGGTAGTGCTGGTGCAGAGTCACTCACACGAAAGGCCGGTGCCTCTGAAAGGCTGGTAGTGCTGGTGCAGAGTCACTCACACGTCAGGCCGGTGCCTCTGAAGGGCTGGCAGTGCTGGTGCAGAGTCACTCACACGAAAGGCCGGTGCCTCTGAAAGGCTGGTAGTGCTGGTGCAGAGTCACTCACACGTCAGGCCGGTGCCTCTGAAGGGCTGGCAGTGCTGGTGCAGAGTCACTCACACGACAGGCCAGTGCCTCTGAAAGGCTGGTTGTGCTGGTGCAGAGTCACTCGCACGACAGGCCGGTGCCTCTGAAAGGCTGGTAGTGCTGGTGCAGAGTCACTCACACGACAGGCCAGTGCCTCTGAAAGGCTGGTTGTGCTGGTGCAGAGTCACTCGCACGACAGGCCGGTGCCTCTGAAAGGCTGGTAGTGCTGGTGAAGAGTCACTCGCACGTCAGGCCGGTGCCTCTGAAAGGCTGGTAGTGCTGGTGCAGAGTCACTCACTCGTCAGGCCGGTGCCTCTGAAAGGCTAGTAGTGCTGGTGCAGAGTCACTCGCACGTCAGGCCGGTGCCTCTGAAAGGCTGGTTGTGCTGGTGCAGAGTCACTCGCACGTTGGCCGGTGCCTCTGAAAGGCTGGTAGTGCTGGTGAAGAGTCACTCACACGTCAGGCCGGTGCCTCTGAAAGGCTGGTTGTGCTGGTGCAGAGTCGCTCACACGTTGGCCGGTGCCTCGGAAAGGCTGGTAGTGCTGGTGCAGAGTCACTCACACGTCAGGCCGGTGCCTCTGAAAGGCTGGTTGTGCTGGTGCAGAGTCACTCACACGTTGGCCGGTGCCTCTGAAAGGCTGGTTGTGCTGGTGCAGAGTCACTCACACGTTGGCCGGTGCCTCGGAAAGGCTGGTAGTGCTGGTGCAGAGTCACTCACACGTCAGGCCGGTGCCTCGGGAAGGCTGGTAGTGCTGGTCCAGAGTCACTCGCACGTCAGGCCGGTGCCTCGGGAAGGCTGGTAGTGCTGGTGCAGAGTCACTCGCACGTCAGGCCTGTGCCTCTGTAAGGCTGGTAGTGCTGGTGCAGAGTCACTCACACGTCAGGCCGGTGCCTCTGAAAGGCTGGTAGTGCCCGTCACTGCTCGTGGGCCAGGCAATGGCCCGCCTGTGCGCCTTACCATGGGATGTGCAATGTGCCAGCCTCCGGGGGTGCAGCGCCAGGGCACCCAGCCTGCACGGGTTATCACTGTGATGATACAGCGCACGGTGGTGGGATACAGCGCACAGTGGTGGGATACAGCGCACAGTGGTGGGATACAGCGCACAGTGGTGGGATACAGCGCACAGTGGTGGGATACAGCGCACAGTGGTGGGATACAGCGCACAGTGGTGGGATACAGCGCACAGTGGTGGGATACAGCGCACAGTGGTGGGATACAGCGCACAGTGGTGGGATACAGCGCACAGTGGTGGGCTACAGCGCACAGTGGTGGGCTACAGCGCACAGTGGTGGGCTACAGCGCACAGTGGTGGGATACAGCGCACAGTGGTGGGATACAGCGCACAGTGGTGGGATACAGCGCACAGTGGTGGGATACAGCGCACAGTGGTGGGATACAGCGCACAGTGGTGGGATACAGCGCACAGTGGTGGGATACAGCGCACAGTGGTGGGATACAGCGCAGTGGTGGAATACAGCGCACAGTGGTGGGCTACAGCGCACAGTGGTGGGATACAGCGCACAGTGGTGGGATACAGCGCACAGTGGTGGGATACAGCACAGTGGTGGGCTACAGCGCACAGTGGTGGGCTACAGCGCACAGTGGTGGGCTACAGCGCACAGTGGTGGGATACAGCGCACAGTGGTGGGATACAGCGCACAGTGGTGGGATACAGCGCACAGTGGTGGGATACAGCGCAGTGGTGGAATACAGCGCACAGTGGTGGGCTACAGCGCACAGTGGTGGGATACAGCTCACTGTGATACGAGACAATGGGAGCAACTTACTGTGATATGAGACAACTCACGGTGATAGAAGACACTAACTGTGATGAGTGGTCTACTGTGATGAGACAACTCACTATGATGAGACGCTCCCTGTGATGAGGACAACTCATTGTGAGGAGATGCTCACTGTGATGGTACACAACTCACTGTGACGAGATACAACTCACCGTGATAAGACGACTCACCGTGATGAGACGACTCAGTGAGGAGCGAATACTCATCAATGGGCAGATGGCCCACGGATTCTACGGAGTGGTGTCCCTGCCCTGATGGCCCACGGATTCTACGGAGTGGTGTCCCTGCCCTGATGGCCCACGGATTCTACGGAGTGGTGTCCCTGCCCTGATGGCCCACGGATTCTACGGAGTGGTGTCCCTGCTCCGATGGCCCACAGATTCTACGCAGCGGTGTCCCTGCTCCGATGGCCTACAGATTCTATGCAGCGGTGTCCCTGCTCCAATGGCCCACAGATTCTATGCAGCGGTGTCCCTGCTCCAATGGCCCACAGATTCTATGCAGCGGTGTCCCTGCCCTGATGGCCCAAAGATTCTACGCAACAGTGTTCCTGCTCCGATGGCCCATGGATTCTACGCAGCAGTGTTCCTGCTCCGATGGCCCTTGGATTCTACGCAGCGATTTCCCTGCTCCGATGGCCCATGGATTCTACGCAGCGGTGTCCCTGCCCTGATGGCCCAAGGATTCTACGCAGCGGTGTTCCTGCTTCGATGGCCCATGGATTCTACGCAGAGGAGTACCTGCTTCGATTGCCCATGAATTCTACGCAACAGTGTTCCTGCTCCGATAACCCATGGATTCTACGCAGCGGTGTCCCTGCTCCGATGGCCCATGGATTCTACGCAGTGGTGTCCCTGCTCCGATGGCCCATGGATTCTACGCAGCAGTGTTCCTGCTTCGATGGCCCATGGATTCTACGCAGCGGTGTACCTGCTTCGATGGCCCATGAATTCTACGCAACAGTGTTCCTGCTCCGATGGCCCATGGATTCTACGCAGCAGTGTTCCTGCGCCGATGGCCCTTGGATTCTACGCAGCGGTGTCCCTGCTCCGATGGCCCATGGATTCTACACAGCGGTGTCCCTGCTCCGATGGCCCATGGATTCTATGCAGCGGTGTCCCTGCTCCGATGGCCCAAGGATTCTATGCAGCGGTGTCCCTGCTCCGATGGCCCATGGATTCTATGCAGCGGTGTCCCTGCTTCGATGGCCCATGGATTCTACGCAGAGGTGTACCGGGTTCATTGGCCCAAGGATTCTACGCAGCGGTGTCCCTGCTCCGATGGCCCATGGATTCTATGCAGCGGTGTCCCTGCTCCGATGGCCCATGGATTCTACGCAGCGGTGTTGCTGCTCTGATGGCCCAAGGATTCTATGCAGCGGTGTCCCTGCTCCGATGGCCCATAGATTTTACGCAGAGGTGTAGCGGCTCCGATGGCCCATGGATTCTACAAAGCGGTATTGCTGCTTCGGTGGCCCATGGATTCTACGCAGCGGTGTTCCTGCTTCGATTGCCCATGGATTCTACACAAAGGTGTCCCTGCTCCGATGGCCCATGGATTCTACGCAGCACTGTTCCTGCTCTGATGGCCCAAGGATTCTACGGAGCGGTGTTCCTGCTTCGATTGCCCATGGATTCTACGCAGTGGTGTTCATGCTTCGATGGCCCATGGAGTCTACGCAGCAGTGTTCCTGCTCTGATGGCCCATGGATTCTATGCAGAGTTGTACCTGATCCGATGGCCCACGGATTCTACGCAGCAGTGTTCCTGCTCCGATGGCCCACGGATTCTACGCAGCAGTGTTCCTGCTCCGATGGCCCATGGATTCTACACAAAGGTGTCCCTGCTCCGATGGCCCATGGATTCTACGCAGCACTGTTCCTGCTCCGATGGCCCAAGGATTCTATGCAGTGGTGTCCCTGCTTCGATTGCCCATGGATTCTACACAGCAGGGTCCCTGCTCCGATGGCCCAAGGATTCTATGCAGCGATGTTCCTGCTTCCATGGCCCAAGGATTCTACGCAGCGGTGTACCTGCTCCGATGGCCCATGGATTCTACGGAGCAGTGTTCCTGCTCCGATGGCCCATGGATTCTACGCAGTAGTGTCTCTGCTCCGATGGCCCATGGATTCTACGCAGCGATGTACCGGCTCCGATGGCCCTTGGATTCTACGCAGCGGTGTCCCTGCTCCGATGGCCCATGGATTCTATGCAGCGGTGTCCCTGCTCCGATGGCCCATGGATTCTATGCAGCGGTGTCCCTGCTCCGATGGCCCAAGGATTCTACGCTGCAGTGTTCCTTCTCCGATGGCCCATGGATTCTACACAGCGGTGTCCCTGCTCCGATGTCCCATGGATTCTACGCAGAGGTGAACCTGCTCGGATGGCCCACTGACTCTACGCAGCGGTGTACCTGCTCCAATGGCCCACTGGTTCTATGCAGTGGTGTCCCTACACAGATGACCCATGTATTCCACGCAGTGCGCCACTTTACAAGTCACTTGTTGTTCTAGTCTGCAAAAGCACGCATCCTATTGACTCACACTGGCCGCCCTGTTGAGTGAGGGCCGTACAAGGAAGGGCGTAATTTGATTTGGCCATGGGCATTTCCAGGCCTGGGTCAAGGTAACTTATTCAACCTTAAAAGTGGCCTTCTTAGCCTCTAACTTTCCAGAAAATCCCAAAATATCCAGTTTAGCCCACACAGTTTTGGGTTTGATGAAGAGCGAACTTTAAGTGTTAACGTCTCAAGCCGAAGCAGCCACCAACACTGGTCAGGCGAGCGCCAGGACCGCAGACACTCCTGGGAGCCCACACCGGTGGGACAGACTTCAGGACATTGTAAAACACCTCAAACGCTGTTATCAGATGGCCAAGATCCGCAGCAAACCTTGGTGGCTTCAAGCCCGGAGCTTTGACATGTTCAGCAGACTCGGTTCCCGTAGACACGGCTCATAGCCACAGACGAGACCTCTGCTGAGCACATCACGGGCACCTACTCTGGGTCATGCAGGATTCTAAAGTCAAACTCACGCCTGCACGGCCTCCAGGTACTAGCCGTGAAAAGCAGGTTAGGCCTCAAGTCTCAAAACAACATGGCCGCAGAGACCAGGACAGAAGGCGGAAGGAGGCTCCATCGAACGAGGCCTGGTGCTCGAACGAGGCGGGAACGGGACAGAAAAGGCCGATGACGGCCTGACGAGTTCACGTGCAAGGCATTCTCCTGTAAAATGTCAACGTTTGGAAATCATGTATTTGATTGTATTTTTAAAAGGTTAACAAAACTTAACTGCAATGTTTAAATAAGTCTAGACATATTTAACGGAATATTTGTTAAAAAAAATTTGAGGGGGGCAACAATTAATTTGTTGACACTGGGTGGGGGCGCAGGATAAAAAAGTTTGAAGACCACTGGCTAAGGGAGCCTGAAATAGTCCGAATTGCCACACTTGCAGATGTGATTGTTAATAGTTGTGTTGTTACTAGCGCTGGCAGGGGCAACATGTGGTGTAAGCTGCAGTGGCCTCCTGATTAGGGCCCTGACACTAATGTTTTACTTTTTTTTTTCTTCTTTTTTTTTTACAAAATAGGCACTCCGAGGGGGTAGTTTGCAGCAGCGTCACTAGGCCAGTATTGTTCTGTCTGCTGCAGATTTTATCTTGCCCCCCCCTGTGGGGCCAGCGCAGATGCCCATAAGCAGCGTCCCACTCCCCTGCTGTGCTGTTAAACTGAGGCGGGGTGTTAAGAGTGCAGCAGCCTGGCCCAGGGCAGGTAACGTGGCCCTTGGGCCATCGTCACCCCAGCTCCCATGGTGCATATGGTCTGGTACTTGTATTTGTCTTTTGTAACTGCAGCCCTTTTGTACGGATGGGGTCACCCTCCCTCCTTCTAGGCAATCAATCGGACCACACCAATTTTTAGGTTTCGCCTGGCGTCCGCTGCGCAGCAGCGTTCGGGCAGGCGAAATCTAATGTTAGAACAGTATGGGGGACTTGAACCCGCCCCTTCTTCCATTGGCTAGCTCCATAAATGGAGGCTAGCCATTGGAAGAGATTGGCTGTCAATCACTCTTTCCCCGTCGGAACGCGATTCGGGGGCGTTTTTAAGTCCCGCCCCTTGTTGCCGTGTGTCCCGGGCCACGCTGTGACATCATTCCCCGGGCTGCGCTGTGATTGGCTGCCGGCCCGGGACCTGACTTGTCTTTTGCTGTACCTCAAAATAATAAAAAGTTTTCTATTGTATTACATCGGTGTATGCCAGCGCTTTGAAACACACGGGTGTTCTATTTTGCACAGAAAAGAGAAGACTTGCATAGAATAAGAGTGAATGAGATATTTGAATTCAATAAGTAAGGCCGTGGTTAAAAAATATAATATAAAAGAGTAGGCGGCTCCCTCCCAAGCAGCATGAACTGCCACACAGGGGAGTTGTAAAGGTGTGAGTATGCTTCTTTTGTAATCTATTGTTGAATCGATATACTTTCAGCATTGAATTAACACGGTAATGTTTTATTTCACTTGTTAGTATTTGCAGCGTGTATTCATATAACTGTTTGCTTGATGTGCATAACTGCCCTCGTGTTTTAATTCGCAATTAATCCATTGCTTTCAGAGGATATTGTTGAAAAAGTGGGAAAAGAGTTTATCGCTTGCAAATACACGCTGTTCCATGTTGAATAAAACCATCGATGCCGGGAGTCCCGATATACCTTTAATGGGATAGTTTAATTTCTCTTAACTATAATTGGTTTCTATTTTAATTATTTATGTTATTTCCCCCCTAAACACTTTTGCAGCGTATTTCAAAACTACTCTACCCCTGATCTCAGTTTGCCCCATTTCTAGAGGTGTAATGCAGAATTAGAGCTTTCTGGTGCTTAGTCAGCATTTGATACTCAACTTTAAAACCCTTGAGAAGAGGGGCAGCGCCTAGACTCCCTAAAAGTCCAAACCTAGTCCTCTTTTGTGAAATCCAGTGGACAATATTTGAATGGTTTTGTACTCGGTAGTCTGCTGCCCAGAGCTTTTTAGAAAAAAAAATGCAGACAAAACTACATCGGCGGCTCTGCGAATATTACTGTAACTCGAGTGAAGGAGAGGTTGGATTGCCCTCGCGGGTGGAGCATGCGCAGTCGGCGTGCCTCTGCCACTGCAGTCTGCCTGGAGACAAAGAACCCCAGCCCAGGAAAGGTAATGTTTACAAACGTTTGCTCAGGCTGCAATACACCGAGCGAGTGGTGTGTGTTTAATGTCTACAGCAGAGCCCAGCTCTCTGAGCCCTGCTACACAGCACAGACACCGCCCTGGCACGAGGAAGCGTGTCTCGCGCCCCCCGCCGCCCCCGTCTTCGGCAGGGTCCCTTTGGGTTTGTTTCCAGACACCCCTTTCATTGCTGTTATTGCACCCCCTGCTGCTCGGACCAGTTGACATAACTGACATTTATAGAAGTGCATGTCTCAGGATAATTTACGTCAATCAGAAACTAATTAGGAGCAGGAAGAAAAAGTGCAGCAAATGACCTAATTATCTCTGCGTCTAATCTCTCCAAGGATTATACATGATATTTGACAGATTACTGTTGGAATCTGAGAAGACGCCCACACACGTGCATAAACACAAGGTGGGTCGCAAACACAAACAGGCCTAGTCTATTACACACACACTCCCTCTCTGCCGCACACATCCAGTCAATCTCCACACACATCACACACTTACAGCCACATGAGTACTTTCAGATTTCAATGTCTAAGCCAGATAGATGTACACTCTCACCGGCGCGTTCATCTTTGTGTCTGTATCCATGCGTCTCAATTTGTGTGAAAGCATATGTACCGGATACATGCGTTCCACACACGAACAAGTCTATATAGGTCCAGATACAGATGAATATAACACTGTTTATACATATCTGTAACTACAAAGGAGAGAGACAGGAAGGGGAGGGTACGGACCCACCACCACCACATCCAACACCATCACCACATTCCCCACCACCACCACATCCCCCACCACCACCACATCCCCCACCACCACCACATCCCCCACCACCACCACATCCCCCATCACCACCACATCCCCCATCACCACCACATCCCCCATCACCACCACCACCACCACATCCCCCACCACCACCACATTCACCACCACCACATCCCCCACCACCACCACATTCACCACCACCACATCCCCCACCACCACCACATTCACCACCACCACATCCCCCACCACCACCACATTCACCACCACCACATCCCCCACCACCACCACATCCCCCACCACATCCACCGCCACCACATCCCCCACCGCCACCACATCCACCGCCACCACATCCCCCACCACCACCACATCCACCACCACCACATCCACCACCACCACGTCCACCACATCCACCACGTCCACCACGTCCACCACCACCACCACGTCCACCACCACCACCACGTCCACCACCACCACCACGTCCACCACCACCACCACGTCCACCACCACCACCACGTCCACCACCACATCCGCCACATCCGCCACATCCGCCACATGCACCAGATCCACCACATCCGCCACATCCTCCACCACCACCACATTCACCACCACCACATTCACCACCACCACATTCACCACCACCACATCCCCCACCACCACCACATCCCCCACCACCACATTCACCACCACCACATCCCCCACCACCACATTCACCACCACCACATCCCCCACCACCACCACATTCACCACCACCACATCCCCCACCACATCCACCGCCACCACATCCACCGCCACCACATCCACCGCCACCACATCCCCCACCGCCACCACATCCACCGCCACCACATCCCCCACCACCACCACCACATCCACCACCACCACCACATCCACCACATCCACCACCACATCCACCACCACCACCACGTCCACCACCACCACCACGTCCACCACCACCACCACGTCCACCTCCACGTCCACCACCACGTCCACCACCACATCCACCGCCACCACCACCGCCACATCCACCGCCACATCCACCGCCACATCCACCGCCACATCCACCGCCACATCCACCGCCACATCCACCGCCACATCATCCGCCACATCATCCGCCACATCATCCGCCACATCATCCGCCACATCCGCCACCACCGCCACATCCACCACCGCCACATCCACCACCGCCACATCCACCACCGCCACATCCACCACCGCCACATCCACCACATCCACATCCACCCACACCACCACCACATCATCCACCACCACCACATCATCCACCACATCATCATCCACCACCAACACATCCAACACCACCACATCCAACACCACCACATCCACCACATCTATGTGTGTGTGTGGCTCCGTGTGTGTGTGTGTGTGGTTGCAAATGCAATAGGTCTCACATTTGCGAGAGATTAAGCTATTGGCATTATAAATGACAATGCCATTTATTTATCTGTTTTCAAAACAAACACATACATAAAAAAATTGTCATTTACAATGCCAATAGCTCTAACTTTTGTAAAGGCGAGACCGTTGCGGGGACTTTATAATGAAATAACGTGCACACTGAGAAACGTGGCAACATAGCTTTACATAGGCCTGATATTCGTAGTATTCACGAGGACTGGAAACTGGCATACTAGAGGTGGACACAACTGTAATTGCGTCATTAATCAGACATGGGGAATAACATATGCATATTGGTCATGCACACATAACATATGATGGATGAGGCGTAGGGACACAGAACATGGCAAAATTTACTTTTCCACATTCCCTCCTTGTCACTACGTTTCCATCAGGAAACATCAATTTTCATGATACCATCTATCATTTCATACAGTATCATTTGCTCGTCTCGAATTGTCTTGGAACGGGATTTAGAACGGGGCTTGAGACTAGGAATACAAGAGGTAGCACAAATGCCGCAAATCGCAGGGCCACATTGTAAACAGAGGCAGCAGCTGAATATGATCGCTGTTGCAATACCTAGAAAGGACAGGACTTTCCATCCCCATGCGGAAATTATATTCCAGAACCAACCGGACCATGTCCAGGTGCCTGGATCTTGGTGTAACAGATGGGCAATTTTATGAAGTCTGGTTATAGCTGAATAAACAGACGGCGCGTTATTTGGAATGAAAATGCAGCAACTAGATCCGATGGCTCTACAGGCCCCGCCCCTATCGGCCAGTATGACGTCAAGGACGAGACGATTCTGTAAAACGACAATTCTCATAAAGGATTGCTCTTCGGTTAAGTTACCTAGAGCAGAGGCAGTCTCATCTACTACAGCTTCAAGGGTTCTTGTTAACCTACGAATTAGCTTACTATTTACAACTGTACCTAAATAAGGGAACACACCTTTATCTATATCAATAAATTGCTCTGCAGCAGTTTCAGTATAATCGACAATCGGGAGATTTCTCTTGTGTCTAGTATGTACTAGGAAGGAATTCCTATGGTAGTCAGGTGGGGCTAGAAAAACAGGTGGCAGTAGGAAGGCAATGTAACAGGTTCCCTCCCAATCGAGGGGCAGACGAACATATGCGGTCTGACCACAAACAAAATATGAATGACGTGAAGCTTTGAAAATAGATTTCCCACTGTCACTATACTTGACAATAGTAGTACAATCACTATGTCCTACATGTACGGAACCCTTATTTCGGACACATAATTCGCCTTTGACTGGTAGTACTGAAATAGCAGGTAAGTCTGGAGTAGTATCAGACTGAACATTCAGGACCATGAAATTCGACGAATAATTACCTAAATTATATACTTCATTTTCTAGATCTAAACCTGTTCGGTGGGGGAAACCTTGCTTGTCTGGGAAACATGTGCTGTTAAGAAAAGACATATCTGTTGAGGATGACGTTAACGTGGACCATGCTCCACACGAACCATTATGTGAGAATGGATAAGGAAAGAGTGGCAGAACTCCCTTCGGTGTCTGGAAAGGGGGGAGTCGACCACACACCCAACAATTAGTGGCATTGCTGGTCTGGTGTGAGTAATGTAACATGCGGATAAATGAATTGTTACGCATAGCGAGGCGGTAGGAGAGTTCATGAGGAGGCAGATCACTAAACGTGTGCTCTGCTGTAGCATTAGCAGACTTATTTACATGAAGAACTGGAAAATACAGGAAAAATGCGTAACTAGTGCAGGAAATCATAATGCTGAGGAACAATATGAAACTTAGAAAAACGATACATCTGATTGAGTTTTGACTAACTCTCTCACTATGGGGGTCTATTTTATACATGTCAGAAACAGTCTAACCGTTTCACCTAGGGGAGGACTTAGACAATCAAACTGACTGACTTATTTTACTAGACCGGAGCTTTAACTTATACTCCTGCTGCGGAGTTTTCTCTACCAAGGGAGGGGTTGTATCAATGTCTTTTGCGGGACAGTCCTTAGGAACAATGTTTTGGCAGTCCTTAAAATCCTGGGAAATGTTCTTGAAAACGGGTTTCAGTCCTTTAAAAAGTTTAACGTGAGAAAGGTGTATCCATCCTTTTCGGCCTTCCAACTTCACGGCTGTACGGGTGGTGAGGAGGACCTGACGGGGCTCCTTCCATCGAGGCTCCAGCGGACTTGATCTGTCAAAATTTCGGACCATCACCATGGAACCTGGAACGATTTCATGCGGTGCCACCTCGGTATTGTCTGGAAATGCGGCGGCAACCTGTGAACGACATGAGTTGAGGGCAGACATCAAGGAAGCTAGGTAATCTGTCAGCATATTACATGAAACATCAGTAATACTTCGGGGTCTAGGAGTACCCCACATGTTAGGGGGGCGGCCGAATACGACCTCATACGGGGACAGACCTGATCTGGAATGTGCGACCATGCGCATATAAAACAAAGCAACTGGCAGAGCTACTAACCAGTCCACACCCTTATCTTTACATATTTTTGCAATTCGAATTTTCAGAGTCTGATTATGTCTCTCGACTAGACCGGCTGCTTCAGGATGGCGTACACAATGAAACTTCCACTGGTACCCTAACAACAGGGAAACGTGCTTCATGAGTTCAGATGAGAATGGCTGACCGTTATCAGAATATACGACTCTAGGGAGTCCATATCGAGGGAAGAATTCACGAACCAACTGCTTGGCAGTGGTCGCGGCTGTGTAATCTGGGACTGGATAGGCTTCTGTCCACCTGGACAAAGCGCATACAACTACAAGGACATACTTGAAACCTCGACATCGCTCCATCTGAATATAATCCATCTGGAGGACTTCAAAAGGGTGGTCAGGAGGCTGGAAACCACCTTGTTCCACCGGGACACTTTTACCTGGATTAAACTGACAACATATCATACAGGTACGGACTTTCTGCTTGGCTGCAGCTCGTAAATGCTTGTTGAACCAAATGTTCTGGATACTGTCTAACATAGCTTTTTCTCCTAAATGTGCTGGACTATGTGCGGTATTAATAATGACTTGAACCATAGAGTCGGGGAGAAACCATGTGGCTCTACCCTTTGTTAACCATCCTTGATCTGTCTGGACCCCTCCTTGTTCGGACCATTTCTTGATTTCCTCAGGAGTAGCATGTAACTGGATATCTATGACATCTTGAGTAGGGTCCTTAACTGTCATACATGTAATCGGATCTGGAGTGTGTGTCATGTTAACTGGAATGTCTAGAGTCTGTGCTGTAAGCTTGGCTGTGCGATCTGCTAGATCGTTACCTTGAGAAATAATGTCAGTAACTTTCGTATGTGCTTTGCATTTCATGATAGCAATAGATGTCGGTAAATGTATGGCATCTAACAGAGCTTGAATAAGGAGACCATGCTGAATCTTGGTTCCATGAGAAGTCATGAAACCTCTCTCCTGCCAGAGCACTCCGAAGTCGTGTACAACTCCAAATGCGTAACGTGAATCTGTGTAAACATTAACTTTCAGGTTCTTGGCGTGTATACAGGCTTGTGTCAGAGCAACTAGCTCTGCTGCTTGAGCGGACAGGGTGTCAATACGGTATGTTTCAATAACTTCGGTGTCAGTAGTCACTGCATACGCGGCGACTAGTTCTCCTGTACTAGTTCTCATACATGAACCATCCACATAAAGTGTCAGGTCAGGATCTGGTAACGGAATGTCTGTCAGGTCTTGTCTTGGCTTTGTCGTAATGTTAACTACTTCCACACAGTCATGTGGGTCAGGATTTGAATTAACTGATGGTAACAGTGTAGCAGGATTCAGGACGTTGCAGCGTCTAATTTCTATGTGTGGCTGGAACAGTGTCAATTCATAACCTGTTAAACGTGCAATTGTCAAGTGCTGAGTTTGTGTTCGGTTTAAAAGAACCTCTACTGAATGTGGGACTTGTACTGTCAAGGAGTGTCCTAAAACTATGGAATCACTTTGTCTGATAGCTAGGGCTGTGGCTGCAACTGACTTGAGGCACGCAGGCAACGCCTGGGCGACTGGATCTAATGTGCTCGAAAAATAAGCACAGGGCTTGTATTGTCCTGCTTGATCTTGTGTAAGAACAGATAATGCTGTACCTTCACGTTCAGTAACGAAAAGTGTAAACGGCTTACTGTAGTTCGGTGTTGCTAGAACTGGAGCTTGACATAGGGCTTTCTTTAACTCGTTGAAACTAAGTGTATGTTCAGATGTCCAAGGGAGAACAGTCGATACGGCTGCCTCCTGTGTCGTTAACTGTATCAGTGGCTTGGCTAGAAATGCATACTGGGGAATCCATTGTCTACAATAAGAAGTAAGGCCGATAAAGGCACGTACCTCCTTCTGGGTTCTGGGCTGGGGAAGACTCGCTATTAACTGGATACGGTCTGGTGTCAACTGCCTACCCCTCTTGGACAGCAAGTGTCCTAAGTATACCACTTGCTGGACACAGAATTGAAGCTTCGAAGGGGACACCTTGTGCCCCATCTCGGCTAGGAAATACAAAACCGTGAGTGACGCTCGCTCGCAAGCACGTTCAGAACGGGCTGTGATCAGTAGATCATCAACATATTGGAGCAGGGCAGTGTCAGTTGGCATGTGAATGTTGTCTAGTTGTCTCTTGAGTGCTTGACTGTAAATACTAGGACTTTCTGTGAAACCTTGAGGAGCGCGTGTAAACATATAGCTCCTTCCATTTAAACAAAATCCGAAAAGAAACTGGCTGTCTGGATGAATTGGAACACTGAAAAATGCATTCTTGAGGTCTATGACAGTGAAGAACATGGCTTCGGAATCAATGGCTGTCAATAGGGAAGAGATGTCTGGGACAACTGGGTACTGCGGAATAATACATTTATTAAGCTCTCGTAAATCAATCACTAATCGATATACTGGGGGTGCATTTGGATCAGTACGTTTCATGACCGGAATGATCGGAGAATTACATACATTGGAGTCAGTTTCTACAACTACTCCTTGAGCGATGAGCTCGTCAATAATTTTGGATAAGGCTGCTACAGCCTCGGGTGGCAATCTGTACTGTCTGATTCGTGGTAACACTACACCTGGTTTGAGAGTCACACGATAGGGTGTGATTTGCATGTAACCTACATCAGTTGGACCTTGCGCCCATAAATGCTGCGGAACATTAGACAGTCTTGAATCAAAATCTCGTAATACATAGTGACCCTTAAAGTCACGTAGGAACAATCGTATTCCCTCTGGGGAACAGCATATGACTGCACCTAACTCTTTCAGTGTTTTAATGCCTAATAGGTTTTCTGGACATGACTTAGTAAGTAACAGATCAGTAGTGCGGGACAATGGACCTACTTCTAGAGTAACTGGCTTTGATATCTCGTTAACGATAGGCTTTCCTGAAAATCCAAGGGAAACATTTCTTGAGCCTGAGAGCGGAGCCCCTGGAACTTCGGCATGACTAATTGTGGTCCTACTTGCCCCTGTATCAATCAAAAACTTTCTGTCTTTCCCTAATACTTGACTGTGAACATAGGGACCTTCTTGATCTACAGGTATCTCGATGAGAGGCAAGCCTACCTCCCTCTCTAGGCTGTTTCATGAATATGGCTGGTACTCTGGATACTCAGACTGTGCATACTGGTACATCTGCGATGTGACATGCTGTGTTGCAGCAATAGGCTGCGGTGCTGGAACTGTCTGTTGTGCATTCTGTGGCTGAGAAGTCTGTGAAACTTGTTCCTGTCTAGGCGGACGTGGTCTTTCTTTAGTCTTACCAGTAGCTATGTTGTGTTTCAGGACTGCACACTCATTTATAAAATGGCCTGGCTGTTTACAATAATTGCAATTCCCTTTAACGGGTGCTGCGGGATGACTGGCTTGATTCGGACCCCTCTTCTGACTGTCTTGAGGAACAGATTGTGCAACTAGCACTTTCATTTTCGTGTCTTTCATACGTTTTCTCTCGTGTTCTTGCTCTTCCCTGATTCTATTCTGGTGATACTGGAGCATCTGGAGCATCTGGGACGGAGTATTAGCTTGCCAGGTGCTTTCGACTTTCAAAACTCGGTTTTTAATTGGTGGACTTGAATTCTCGACTAATTTAGTAACAAAAAGGTGAGGGTATGACTCACTACTTGTCTTGAGACCACTGTTGATACTGAAACATTTTTCAAATCTAGAATAAAAATCACTAATATCTTCGTCTTGTTTCTGTTTACAGGCTGAGATTGCATCCCAGTCTTCCTTTCTAGTTGTCAATAATCTGGGTAAAACTTGAATCAATAATTCTGGTAATTCTTTACATTTATCTCCAAGACCGGTACCTGGTACTCGTGCCTTGTCTTCAGTTTCTAGAACTGTCCAATCGATCTTTTTCTCTCCCACCTCCCATTCTTTTTCCTTTAGCTTTTCATACACCCCTGCGGGTAGCAGAACCTTTAACATTTTAATGATATCTGGGTAAGTGTATTCTCCCATACGGAGCATGTCTTTTAATTCTCTATGGAACCCTGCTGGATCTTTGTCATGACAGGGAATTAATTTCTTCATTTCAAGGAGTTCCATCTTTGTGATTGGAGTGTATACAAACACTCGCTGCATTTCGCCACCCGTTCCTTTAACTGGGTGGACTTCTCGTAACGGATTCTGCCTGTCTATGTAGAATGATTTACTTGCTGGAGGTGAGACATGAACAAAATGCGGGTTCAAGAATGTTCTATATTTGTGACGCTGTTCTAGAATGACACTAATTAAATCGGTACCTAGACCTCTCCATTTATACTGGAGTAACTCGTTCAGGATATCATGTAACGGACCTGGATCAGAGTGCTGACCCTCATACAAAGTAATGAGGTGCTGAATCATATACATACCCACCAGTCGCTGCTCGGCTGGGGGCAATTTCAGAAACATTTGTGCCACTATTTCGTCTGGAAAAGTGGTAGAATCAGTAATCCATCGGACTGCTGATCGGACTAGTTCTTGTTCATGCATAGTACTTAATTCACTATAACCGATTCGTGATTTCAGAATGTGATCGGTAGCTTGGAATACTTGTTCTAGGGAACCTTGTTCTGGTGCTGGATGATGGAAAGTAGACTTGGGTTCTAGACGTAAATGGCGATCTGGAAATCTAGGTTTTCCTACATACGCTATTCTGGCAGTATTCTCGTCGTCTTCCTCTTCAGGATCAGAGATACTTTCTTTCTCGCTTACTTGTGCTGCTTTACGCTGTTCGTGTATCTTTATTATCTCTCTACGGATTTTCTTGTACATACTTTCCATGGCACTAATGGTATTGTGCTTTCCTTCGGCTATATTATCACTCCACTTTGTCAAAGTTTTCATTTCGGCTGGATCTTTAGACGGGTAATCTTGTTCTCTTATTAGACAATTAATTAAGAACTTTAATATCATACGCTGAATCTCGGCTTTCCTTTGAGACATGGCATCACTAATACTTTCTGGATCATCCCCTGTACGGATGAAACGATATATTCTGTCTAGATCTTCTTTCATATTCGGCAGGGTGACTAGATACTCGGTCACCCTCCTTACGCGTACGGAATATAAAACCATATTAAACTCGCCTGGAACTGGGTCATAGGCACATTCGCCAAGGGTTTGCCTGATTTCTGTAACAGACTTATTACTTTTAGGAGTACGCTGTGATGCTTGAGCATGTAATTCGAGTGCTGATAAACGCTTGTGTGGCGGCGGGGTTTGAGGAAGACCTCCTCCTGCGGCCCCTAAACTGGAATCATCAACTGATGCTTTCCGACCTGGCAGGGTCGGTAATTGTAACGTGGGCTGGACTTGTATGGCGGGCTGACCCGGGGGGGCTGTTAAGGGCACCCCGGTGTCTGGAGAAGCAGGAATTACCTGATTCACAGGGACTGGCGGAGCGCGAACAGGATTTGCATACTCGGGGACTGTGTCGTCCAGATAGGACGAAATAAAAATATCAGCTGCGGTCGGTTTGTGACGTAGCTTGGTCGGAACTAATGGTGGCGGGAAATTACTGGATGCCTCTGGGGTCGCTTTTGGCAAGCCCTCAGCAAGAAGAGGATACATACCCTTAATGAGGGCATGCCTCTGTCTGTCTGACTGTTCGGCTTTGACTCGTTCACCTATCTCGATTAATTCTCTTTCTTGGACTCGTTCTTGGGATTCTCTACTTAACTCTGACTTTCTGATTTCTTTTTCGGTTCTTTTATGAGCTTCTTTGCGCCATAACTCGATGGCATCTTTCTGTGACTGTCTGGCTTTCTTTTTCCATAATGCTTCTTCTACTCGCATGATGCATTCGGGATCCCATGTACCCGATACGGGCCATCTATACTTTTCTTCTAACTGTTTGGTATAATCTACCCATAAATCTAGATACAATATGGCGCTTATGCCATGTTTCTGATACATAAAATGACCTGGACTGTCCCTGGGCGGGACAGGAACTGCTTCTTCTAACAAACCCTTTCTAGTTTTTAACTGACGTAGTCTTGAAAAGAGAGACATTGTAAACTTGAATCGGAACACAATACAATACACGAAAAACAATAACAATTGGGAAAACAATTCAGGCATACCACGACATTGGAAATACATTGAACAACATCAGAACATAACGGTTCGGACAGAATATTACCTGGAATACTAAGAACAGAAACAGAACAGAATTTCTCGAGAACGGAACAGACTAGAGTTACTGGATGCACTGCTGAAACAGTACGGAACATACCGGTCCCATAAAAGGACGCATCAAGACCCGTATCCACCTAGGTGAACACTTCGTTAGTGGGCCTGGGTACCACCAACCCACGGACCAGGAGTCAATTTAGACTGACCCTGTCTAGATACTACCCCAGTAATGGTACTCACCGGGCAGCAAGAACGGGAGGCCTCGGACTGGACTGGACGGGCGACGAACTTCGGACTTCAGTTACGGGTGGGCCTCCGGATACCTCGGACCTTGGACTCTTGGCTTGGGCTCTGGTCGGGACTCGCCGCGTTCCTCCACCGTCTCGTTTGGATGCTGGACCGCCTCCTCCGTCTCCTCCGTGGGCCTGAGGGATACTTGAAGCAGAAATATCTACCGGTGCACGGAAGAGTTCCGTCACGACTGCAGAGGGTCAGGGGGTCGGCGTGGCTTCACCGACGCGTGGGGAAAGGGCAAGTCCCTATTCGGGCGCCATTATGTGGTAAATAAATAAATAATACCCTATTTTTGACTAGGCATATATCATAACAGATAGCTCAATAAATAAGAGTCAAGATTCGAGGTAGTAGGAGTTGTTGCAGGTTTATTACAGCATAAGGACAGGAACAGGACAACCTGCATAGGAACAGGATGACAGGGCCCGGCAGCTGCCGGGGCTGGGTCTGGGATGAGCGCGCTAACGTTTAATAACAATACATGAACTTATATACAAAACGCAAACACATAGCATTACATTGCAGTAGGCGTAGCAGTGGGTGGAGCAGAAGGCATGACGCGTAGCAGTCGCGAAAGATAAGAGTAAAAGTAGGTGTAACTGGGCGTATACATAGACATGTGGTGCAGACGTAACAGAATATGTCATGAATGGGGCGGAAACATAGGAGGGGGCTACCTAAGGAGCCGGGACCTCTAACCTGGTGGTGCGCGCAAACTGGCAATGACGTATCACTAGGAGAAGCTGGGGGCTATGAACTCTGTGCTAGGAGCAGAGACTAAAGTCTGGAGGGTCGGAGCGACATGTACCTAAACCCTATCTAGTATCTGATGTTTAGGGAACATGTTGATATAAACTAGAAGTCATGAGGGGAAAGGCTAACTTGATTCTAAGACTGGACCATGCATTTATTCTACATGTCGTGCGTGATGAGGAATATTAAATGACCATTAAATACAGTATTTCTCTAACATGGAGACGTGAAGGCTAGACAATGACGGAAACTATTGATGCAGTTCAGTGGCTTAGGAATGCAGAGAAGGAGGACTGAACTGATAACTGGAACTATAACATACTTTTGGCAGACTCAGAGGCAGAGCCAAGCTGCACCGGGCACTGCGAGGCAGGAAGTAAGTGAAAGGTCGAGGATACAGGTGGGGGCTGCATCGCTCCTCAGCGAGGCTTCAGGAGACAGGAGCTGAATCTGATGTCCAGGCCCTGTTGAGGCCTAGAAACGGGGACTTTATAATGAAATAACGTGCACACTGAGAAACGTGGCAACATAGCTTTACATAGGCCTGATATTCGTAGTATTCACGAGGACTGGAAACTGGCATACTAGAGGTGGACACAACTGTAATTGCGTCATTAATCAGACATGGGGAATAACATATGCATATTGGTCATGCACACATAACATATGATGGATGAGGCGTAGGGACACAGAACATGGCAAAATTTACTTTTCCACAGTTTGTTTCCAGACACCCCTTTCATTGCTGTTATTGCACCCCCTGCTGCTCGGACCAGTTGACATAACTGACATTTATAGAAGTGCATGTCTCAGGATAATTTACGTCAATCAGAAACTAATTAGGAGCAGGAAGAAAAAGTGCAGCAAATGACCTAATTATCTCTGCGTCTAATCTCTCCAAGGATTATACATGATATTTGACAGATTACTGTTGGAATCTGAGAAGACGCCCACACACGTGCATAAACACAAGGTGGGTCGCAAACACAAACAGGCCTAGTCTATTACACACACACTCCCTCTCTGCCGCACACATCCAGTCAATCTCCACACACATCACACACTTACAGCCACATGAGTACTTTCAGATTTCAATGTCTAAGCCAGATAGATGTACACTCTCACCGGCGCGTTCATCTTTGTGTCTGTATCCATGCGTCTCAATTTGTGTGAAAGCATATGTACCGGATACATGCGTTCCACAAACGAACAAGTCTATATAGGTCCAGATACAGATGAATATAACACTGTTTATACATATCTGTAACTACAAAGGAGAGAGACAGGAAGGGGAGGGTACGGACCCACCACCACCACATCCAACACCATCACCACATTCCCCACCACCACCACATCCCCCACCACCACCACATCCCCCACCACCACCACATCCCCCACCACCACCACATCCCCCATCACCACCACATCCCCCATCACCACCACATCCCCCATCACAACCACCACCACCACATCCCCCACCACCACCACATTCACCACCACCACATCCCCCACCACCACCACATTCACCACCCCCACATCCCCCACCACCACCACATTCACCACCACCACATCCCCCACCACCACCACATTCACCACCACCACATCCCCCACCACCACCACATCCCCCACCACATCCACCGCCACCACATCCCCCACCGCCACCACATCCCCCACCACCACCACATCCACCACCACCACATCCACCACCACCACGTCCACCACGTCCACCACCACCACCACGTCCACCACCACCACCACGTCCACCACCACCACCACGTCCACCACCACCACCACGTCCACCACCACCACCACGTCCACCACCACCACCACGTCCACCACCACATCCGCCACATCCGCCACATGCACCAGATCCACCACATCCGCCACATCCTCCACCACCACCACATTCACCACCACCACATTCACCACCACCACATTCACCACCACCACATCCCCCACCACCACCACATCCCCCACCACCACATTCACCACCACCACATCCCCCACCACCACATTCACCACCACCACATCCCCCACCACCACCACATTCACCACCACCACATCCCCCACCACATCCACCGCCACCACATCCACCGCCACCACATCCACCGCCACCACATCCACCGCCGCCACCACATCCACCGCCACCACATCCACCGCCGCCACCACATCCACCGCCACCACATCCCCCACCACCACCACCACATCCACCACCACCACCACATCCACCACATCCACCACCACATCCACCACCACGTCCACCACCACCACCACGTCCACCACCACCACCACGTCCACCACCACCACCACGTCCACGTCCACGTCCACGTCCACCACCACCACCACCGCCACATCCACCGCCACATCCACCGCCACCACCACCGCCACATCCACCGCCACATCCACCGCCACATCCACCGCCACATCCACCGCCACATCATCCGCCACATCATCCGCCACATCATCCGCCACATCATCCGCCACATCATCCGCCACATCATCCGCCACATCATCCGCCACATCATCCGCCACATCCGCCACCACCGCCACATCCACCACCGCCACATCCACCACCGCCACATCCACCACCGCCACATCCACCACCGCCACATCCACCACCGCCACATCCACCACATCCACATCCACCCACACCACCACCACATCATCCACCACCACCACATCATCCACCACATCATCATCCACCACCAACACATCCAACACCACCACATCCACCACATCTATGTGTGTGTGTGGCTCCGTGTGTGTGTGTGTGTGGTTGCAAATGCAATAGGTCTCACATTTGCGAGAGATTAAGCTATTGGCATTATAAATGACAATGCCATTTATTTATCTGTTTTCAAAACAAACACATACATAAAAAAATTGTCATTTACAATGCCAATAGCTCTAACTTTTGTAAAGGCGAGACCGTTGCATTGTAAATGCTGGTTTACGCTTTGGAATAGGGGGGAGTTACCCCCCGGCCGTATTTTATTACAAAATTAAACATTGTTTATTCATATTATGTACAATTACGCAGAAAGTCCGGATACATTGTTAGACTGATGATGTAAAGTGGCTAACCTTAAACTCTAATACACATGACACTCCTACCGTAAATCTAACAATGCATATATTCACTTTCTGCGTGTCCCCTCTAGAGCCTACAGCAAGGTCAATGACTGGCAGCCTCTAGATCCCAGTAAACTACAAATTACTCCGCCGGAGTAGGCTTGCGCAGGGGGTACAGCTTATCAGACGGATATTCTCCCCCGTGCCCCCCGACGCCCTGTGCCTTACACTCCATAAACGGGGGCTGCCAAATTCGGCATGTTTGCGCCTTGATGCACATGCGCGTGCGAGGGTGGCCACAGGCCCACTGGGAAGAGTGTCTCTCCCCCGGCACCCACACCCCGACAGCCTACCTACCGGACGTCACTGCCCCTGGAGTTACATGTTGTTGGCACCTCAGCTCCAGTGTCTTTCAGGCCTTGGTGGGGGAGGGGAGGGCATAGGCCTCGCTGTGAGGCACCTTTTCCAGGGAGGAAAATTGAGAGGATGTAATGCTATGGTCAGAGCTTCTGAATTTGGAAGCATAGAAATAAGTTTGAGTCCCAGCCTCACCTCTACATCCTGTGATTCTGGGCACAAGACTTAAATTGCTCAAGGCCTAAAATAAAAATGAATTGGATCTTTCTGCAATGTGACTGGTGCTCGTAGAATTGCTGCCCTTTGGCATAGTTCACGCAATATAAAAAATACAATAAAAAAATAACCTTCTGTTTACTCATGTTTTAAGAGTCTGCAAAGGCTGGAACATAATGAGACAGGATTCTTTATACAATAATGAAGACGTCTGTATTCCTTCTTAACATGGCTTTTCTGCCTTTGTTTAGTTTCAACTATCAGTCATGGACCATTAAAGCAGCTTTAGACCACATTTTAAACTACTTTCACCTTACATTTACTGTTTAAACTTTAAAGTGCATATCAATCAGAGAAGAAAATACCAGCTTTAGGGGAAGTGATGGCGGTTAAAAAAACGGCCAGGTGGCAAACATAGCCAGATCCGGAGTAGTGGCCTTTGGGCTACTTTATTTCACCTCGACCGCCCCGCCAAAATGTAGTGCTTCTAGTTTTCACCAATATTTCTGGCTCTATGAGCTTTAAAATACATAACTTATCAAACATGTCTCTATAAATTAACCCAATGAGACTAGTCAGATGCGGTTTCATGAACTGACATGATCCTGAAAAGTGGCCACTTTTGTGGGGGTACCCGGGCCAAATTGTGATGCCAATCAGACGCTGGACCTCCTGTTATATCAGACTATCAGGTTCTGTGACGTGTATTCCATTGGTGCCTTTTTACAAAGGTCTATAGAACCTGCATAAATTGGGGTGGGGTTTAGGTTCTCACTGCTCGCTCGCATCAGGAGACTCCTCTTTGCATATTTTTGCTTAATAAATGCTTTCAGACTTCAAGTAGGCATTCAAGCCAACCTTCCTTAACATCACCATATCCACCAAGTCTCAGCTCTGAGGTGGTTTCACATGTAGTGGCCACACGGTAGGGATGTGAACCTACAGTCTGGAGTTCCCCATAGTGGCCGATGAGACAAGACTTCCTCCAAGGCTCATGTACTCATCCACAAAAATGACGACTTTGACATCAGTTCAAATGTGAATCGTCCAGATTCCACATCGGGAGTCGCACAGCTCCTGCTTGTCGCAGCATAACAGAATCAGGGATAACCGGTACCTCTGATGACAGGTGACAAGTATTATCTTTAAACGCAGGAGCAGACACGGAAACGCCACGCCTAGGAAGCAGCCAGTTCTCAACTGGAAGCTAGTAGAAGTTACATACAACTTTCCAATCTTTCCCCCATCACGAGGACATAAGCTGGAAGGCAACAGTGGTGACAGGAGGGATCCTCAAACTCAACGCCGAACTAGAGCAACTAGATAATCTACACGGGGTCCCCAACTTTGGAGGAATCGACGACTGGTGACGATAAAAGATGAGAAGCTACCAGAGGAAGCACATGGGGTGCAGCTGGAGGTCAAAGGTTCAGGTGGGGACACTGCGCCAAGTGATGCGATTAGTGTACCACCCTCCCTTCAGCCACAAGGGGGAGCACCAGGTCCGGCAATGGTGGTTTCATGTTCCTTGGGGTCAAAATGGCGATATAATCACGGCGGCAGTAATGAGAGAGACAGTGCTAGTCATGGAACTAAACCGAGGTATATTAGCAAGAAAAACAGCTTTCATTGATATGAAGAATTAACTGCTCGCTAAGGAACTGGAGGTGTTGGGGAGACATACCGCTTAACGGTGAGGGACGCAGAAAGGAACAAGCATTTGCAATGCAATAGGTCTCGCATTACTGATAGTTTGCGGTATTGGCGTTGCACATAATAATGCAACGCCAATAGCTCATAGTTTCAGTAATGCGAGACCTAATGCATTGCAAATGATTGCATAGTAAGCCAGGAACCAGCATTGTATGTCACAGTGCTGCAAGCTGCTCCTAGAGGTCCCTCATAAGCAAGGCACCAGCACTGCCAGTACCGCAAGCTGCTCCTAGTGGTTCCAAGTGAGCAAGGCACCAGCACTGCTGGTCTAGTTGCAGTATCGCAAGCTGCTCCTGGAAGTCCCTAGTGAGCAAAGCACTAGCACTGTATGTCTAGATGCAGTACCGCAAGCTGCTCCTAGAGGTCCCTAGAGAGCAAGGCACCAGCACTGCATATCTTGATGCAGTACAGCAAGCTGCTCCTAGAGGTTCCAAGTGAGCAAGGCACCAGCACTGTATGTCTAGATGCAGTACAGCAAGCTGCTCCTAGAGGTCCCTAGAGAGCAAGGCACCAGCACTGCATGTCTTGATGCAGTACCGCAAGCTGCTCCTAGTGGTTCCAAGTGAGCAAGGCACCAGCACTGCTGGTCTAGTTGCAGTATCGCAAGCTGCTCCTGGAAGTCCCTAGTGAGCAAAGCACTAGCACTATGTCTAAATGCAGTACCATAAGCTGCTCCTAGAGGTCCCTAGAGAGCAAGGCACCAGCACTGCATGTCTTGATGCAGTACAGCAAGCTGCTCCTAGAGAGCAAGGCACCAGCACTGCATATCTTGATGCAGTACAGCAAGCTGCTCCTAGAGAGCAAGGCACCAGCACTGCATGTCTTGATGCAGTACAGCAAGCTGCTCCTAGAGGTCCCTAGAGAGCAAGGCACCAGCACTGCATATCTTGATGCAGTACAGCAAGCTGCTCCTAGAGGTCCCTAGAGAGCAAGGCACCAGCACTGCATATCTTGATGCAGTACAACAAGCTGCTCCTAGAGGTCCCTAGAGAGCAAGGCACCAGCACTGCATATCTTGATGCAGTACAACAAGCTGCTCCTAGAGGTCCCTAGAGAGCAAGGCACCAGCACTGCATATCTTGATGCAGTACAGCAAGCTGCTCCTAGAGGTCCCTAGAGAGCAAGGCACCAGCACTGCATATCTTGATGCAGTACAGCAAGCTGCTCCTAGAGGTCCCTAGAGAGCAAGGCACCAGCACTGCATATCTTGATGCAGTACAGCAAGCTGCTCCTAGAGGTCCCTAGAGAGCAAGGCACCAGCACTGCATATCTTGATGCAGTACAGCAAGCTGCTCCTAGAGGTCCCTAGAGAGCAAGGCACCAGCACTGCATATCTTGATGCAGTACAGCAAGCTGCTCCTAGAGGTCCCTAGAGAGCAAGGCACCAGCACTGCATATCTTGATGCAGTACAGCAAGCTGCTCCTAGAGGTTCCAAGTGAGCAAGGCACCAGCACTGCATGTCTTGATGCAGTACAACAAACTGCTCCTAGAGGTCCATAGTGAGCAAGACACCAGCACTACTTTTCTAGGTGCAACACCGCAAGCTGCACCTAGGTCCCTAGTGAGCATGATAAACTTTGAAGATATGGTAAATCCACCCTACCCATAATACACTGCATGCAAGAGAGTACCACAAGTACATTCATATAGCTCTGTCCATATATACAATTAATAGCTTTGAAATGAGACAAACCAATTATTATATTAATTCTGATTAAGCTGTACTCTAAGTGGAGCTGATGAAGGGAAATTGATAGGTCTAATATAAATGTGAGATGTGTAGGTGCAGTACTGCAAGCTGCATCTAGAGGTTCCAAGTGAGCAAGGCACCAGCACTGCTGGTCTAGATGCAGTACTGCAAGCTGCTCCTAGAGGTCCATAGTTAGCATCAAACTCTTGGTCGCATTTGGTACTCCCATAATGCATTGCATGCAAGACAAGTACATTCAAATAGTTATGTCCATATATACAATTAGTAGCTTTGAAATGTGACAAAAGAATTACTATATTAATTCTGGATTAGTTTGTACTCTATGGGGAGCTGAAGAAGGGAAATTTATAGAAGGTCTAATATAAATATAGATGTGTAGGTGCAGTACGCAAGCTGCGCCTAGAGGTCCCTAGTGAGCATCATAAATTTTGAAGATATGGTAAATCCACTCTATTGATAAGGCATTGCATGAAAGACAGTACCACAGTACATTCTTTCTTTCAATTCTTTATTTCGGCCATTCTGGCCATAAAAGAGTACAGAAGTAAAACATGATAAAAGGCGATTATATACAGAATTAATTTACATAGACACAGTAGATCATAAAATTCATTGGGGGTATATTAGACATCTTTTCAGTGGAAAAAAGTTCAAAGTATTTGGTCCTTAACATTCAATATCATCATCGTCACTGGGCACCATCCCACCCCCCAAATCCGTGGTCAAAAATCTGGGCGTCTGGATGGACTCATCACTCAACTTCCAGACCCACACAAAAAGAGTAGCAGCCACTTGTGTGGGCTTGACGAGGAGCCTCAATCCCATACTCGGCTTCTTTGATCCCAAGGTCCGTCAAACGATCATTCAAGCCACAATCCTGTCCCGCCTAGACTACGCTTACGTCTTACTCCTGGGCGCCAAGAAAGCAGAGATAGCTCGTCTGCAACGCGTGCAGAACACCGCGGCAAGAACCTTGGTCGGACTTCCCCGCAGGTGCTCGGCCAAAGCTACAATCCGAAAACTGCATTGGCTACCTATCGAGTCCCGAATCCAGTTTAAAGCCCTCGTCATGATCTTTAAAATCCTTAAGACTGGATGCCCAGAACTTCTCCGGCCACTCCTTACACCTTATGTGCCACAGCGCAATCTGCGCTCACTAGGTCAACAACTACTGACGGTCCCTCTCACAAGGTTGGCTCGCACTGGCGGACGCTCCTTTAGAGTGCTAGGAGCCAAACTTTGGAACAACCTGCCCATGAGCATTCGCTCACTGGAAAATCTGTCTGCCTTCCGGAGAGCCGTTAAAACCCACCTATTTCCTCCCCTCTAGATCCCTTGCCCTTGCTTCTGCCCCTCGTGGAGTTATGTGGTTCTTTAGCGCCGGGACGCCCCTTTGCCAGGGCAGCTGTTTGCGCTCTACCAAATTTTAACATAACATAACATAATATCAATTAATTGATGCCGCTTGGCCCACATGGCTAACAAATACAAGTGCGAATACAATAGAACTTGAAGTGTCAGTTTTTAGAATTCTAAAGGCAGATAAACAGTGTTTAAAACCCAAGTTTTTACAAAGAGGTACCAGCCAATACTTCCTGGATTTACTGTAAACTGGACACACGAAGAGCACATGAAGTTCATCCTCTACGTCACAGCTACATCCTGGACACGACTTGTTAGTAGAGGCTGACCATTTGCTTGTAAAAGCTTTTAGGGGTAAAGTGCCGTATCTCCATTGTATAAAAGGTTTCCTAGCTAAAATCGGGAAAACAACATCCATAAAATCCTCAAAAGAATACTAATTTTTAAAGGCTAAAAAGGAATTAGTCAGGGTGCCAGCATTGGAGGCGCAGACAGCAGAATTCAATTTTTTATCTTTAAAAATCCTAGTAAGGGACTTACGCGAAACCTCGGGACAACCCCTTTCCGGATTGTCCCACATGGCAGGTACACCCAATCTTAAAGATTCATGTTTTATGAACGCCAGCCAGGGAATTTTTCCTACGCTATTATAGCTTAGTATCTGCTTCAGCTCTTGCCTATAATTTAGCAGATCTGGCGTTGTCCATAGCCTACACCAAAACCTGAGGGGCTTTAATGCTAGCTCATCTTCTATAGGTCTGAGTCCCAAATCTAACCTTAAGGGGAGGAGCGGGGTACTTTGAGGGAGTGTCAGTAACTGCCTGATAATTTTTGTTTCTATTTTAGCGATTGCAGACCCACAGGAATGCCCCCACAGCTCCCCACCATAGAGAGCTGCAGCCCTTGCTTGGGTCTTAGAAATCTCCAGGGCTGGGCTCACTGGCTTAAATGTCGATGCGTTGGAGACTTTGAGAATACCACCCGCCAACTGTGACAGTTTCATTTGAGATTTGACTTGTTGGGGTCCCCAAGACAGATTTTGATGCAGTGTCACCCCAAGACACTCAAAAGTCGTGACCCTTTCCAACCTCACACTGCCCAGGGTACATTCAATATATAAAATTAGTAGCTTTGAAATATGAAGAAAGAATTATTATATTAATTCCAGTTCAGGTTGTACTCTATGTGGAGCGGATGAAGAGAAATTTATAGAAGGTGTAATACAGATGTGAGATGTGCTAGCGAGTTAAGAAAATAGTGCCTTGAGGCTGTAATTAACACCTAGGGCGTAACAACACATGTAATAGGAGGGGTTCTCATAGGAGGTTACAAAAAGAGGCAGGGCGGTACTAAGGAGGGACTACAAAGCCTAGTGAAAAAACACTATTTACAAAGGACAGGGACAGGAGTCAATTAAAAATATGGGTGGGAAGTAGGCGGAGCTTTATCCACACAGCATGAATACAGCATGTCTCGAAGAGACAGTGCAAGCCCTGCCTAGGCGAGACCTAAAACGGTTAATGACTGTCCAGGTGGGCTCCGCAAAGAACTTCCTCAGCAGTTTGATGGTGGCAGCTAGTAAATACCCTGGCAGAGACTTCCAAAACAAAATAATTAAACCGGATTCTCCTCATGGAGACATAACTGCAAGGGGTAACAGATGGGTGTGTGGCAGACACTGCAATCATGAGTAAAACCAGAAGATGAAAAATTGGAACAAGATCCGATAAACCGGATGGACATTGTCAATGATTTACTTTCCAAACCAGACTCAAGAGTTTGCCCCTCAACTCAATTGACGTAGACCACCTCCCACCCAAGGAAGCGAACTTTAATTTGATGAACCTGTATAGGGTGTGAAACATTTGTTAGAAGGAGCAAGAGGTTCAAGAAACACAAAGCTACTTACCTGTGACTAGAAGGTCTAATCTTTGAATGCTGTAGATTAGGAGGCTGTTCTCTCTAACGCATAGGTCAGACTTGCACTGGATGGCTTGTGATCCTGGTCCCTGAAACCCACAACGCACATGCGCACTGACTCCTCAGATTAACAGGAGGTAAGAGAGCTACTATGTATGTTCAGCACCAATCAACATGAAACCACTGCACTCCGATGTTCTGCGCCTATCTGCCCAGTGAGGTTACCAATCTTGTTCAATGATCACCTTGTTGCTGGCTGAGACAACGGATGTGGTCTCCCTCTAGCAACCCCACACGTTACCACAAACCGTATTACTCAGACATCCAGCCTCAAGGACTTGCTAAACGGGCGAAAATGCTGTTCTTTTTATTTATCCAACATTAGTAAAATAGACTTACAAATAATTGTAGCTTATCAGTAAATAAGACAAGATTGGGAAATACAACTTTATTGATCGGGCACACTTAGTCATCTGAGGCACACAAGTGGATCACTTCCTTCCTTACCGGAAGGACCCAGAGAGATAGTCTACCACCACTCACCTCAGAATGCAAGCGTCGGCGACTGGATGAAAAAAAACTGCCTGAAATTAAACACAGACAAAACGGAAACAGCTCCCAGTGGAACAACTCCTGGTGGCCCTCAAACTAGGACTCTTACCCACACAGACAGACAATGCTCGTAATCCTGGCATTATCCTGGACAGCAAACTCATCATGAAAACCTGGATCAACGCAGTTTTGTCTGCCGGTTTCCTCACCCCTGAAGAGCTACAGAAAATCTTTAACTGGCCCCCTATCAACACCAGAAGCACCGTCACTCAAGCCCTAGTCACTAGACGCCTGGACTACGGCAACGTTCTCAATGGAGGAATCACCACTCACCTGAAGAGACTGTAAACCGTATAGAACTCCGAGGCCAGACTCATTCTCGACCTTCCCAAACAGACCGACATCACTCCTTGCCTCAAAAAAATCTACTGGCTCCCCAACCAGAAGAGGTCAATTTGAGCTGCTGATCCAACCCTACATGGCTCTGCACAACCAACACCAGCCTACAAACACCGCCGCCTGAATGTCCACCAACCTCCAGACACCTGCGCTCCGGCTCAATCCCCCTTGCACGCCCGCCATAGCAACAGTGGAGGACACGCTTTCTCCTACTTCACAGCAAAATACAGGGACAACCTCCCTCCCCCTTACCTCGCTCTTAGAGTTCCGGAAGGCACTCAAGACCCGGTTGTTCAATTAAACCAATCTGAAGCAGCGAGGCCCTCCGTGCATGAATGCTACCATGGGTGATTAGCCACACTTTATGAATCCCGCTTAATTGATTAATATCTTTAATCAATACATATAGGTAGGGATATTAATGTGATGGGGTAGGGGAGTACCCTCAACTCTACTTGTGGAAGAGTTGTGGCGCAGCGGCAAGGGTGCCTGACTCCAGACCACGGGGTTCACGGTTCGATCCCCGGTACCAGCGGCAGGTTAGCCCAGCACCATGTGACTCTGGGCAATAGCTCGCTTAAACTTCGCGACGTCCCCAGCGCCGGGACACCACTTAGGAGGTAGCTGTGCTATACAAATGCTGGTATTTCATTTAATTTCTAATCCAGAGTCCTGGAACATTAACAAAAGCTCGCGATAAACTTTACAACAAATATAAAATGATTATGGGAAGACCTTGGGAACACTTTCACTTTCCCTTTTCCCAGGTAGTTTCACAGATTGCTTTTAGAAATGCTGAAGTTGCAGCCTCGCCTCAGCTCCATGATCACAACAGTTGGTTGGACACCTTGTGTTTCTCTGAGAGATGAACATTTACTCATATATTAGGCATGGATTATTAAGGTTGACTATTTTCGTCTGTTTATTATTGCTGGGCAGGTTTTTATTTTAATTAGGATGCATAAATAAATAAATAGGTCTATTTTCAGTGCAGGAGGCCAGCTGACGTCAGCAGTGAAAGAAATACAAAACTGACCTGGTTTCATCCTCCTGGGCTGCTTTGCAAATGACTGCAGCCAGCCAGAGCTGGCAACCAGTAATATTGCTAGAAGCGTTATGGGGCCTATTTATTTTTTTATAGCAAGTTACACTCACAGCTTTAAAAGACAATTGACCGTCACCGAGGTTCTCGGCGCCTGCCCCTGAAGCCTTGAATCCCCTCATAAGACCGGAAAATTTCACGCATGCGCAGAAGCATGGGCTGTTTAAAAAAGCGTTTGGCTCACGTGTATAAGGAGGGGTCTTACATGAGCAGTACAGTTCTCTTTGGGTCTTAGCGCCATGACACCCTCGGGTGACCGAGCGCTTTACAAGCGTGACATTAACATGGACAGCATTTACACATACAAAAGCGTAATATATGCCCATTTACTACCTGCTTACCAAAGGTGCTTTGCCTTTGTATAATGTTTCCATTTCAGTTTTCCCAAAAGGAATTATGCAATGGGGAAACCTCTTGCCTGCCCCCTACCAGAGAAACATCTTGCCTCCTCCTCCCCACCCCCAGAGAAACCTCTTGCCTGCAGCTTCCGGCACTATATATTAAAGATGTGATTTTTATTGCAGATTTACTCTGCGAACGCCGCCACATTTACTTATCCTGGCAATACAGTGTACGTCTATATATGGACATCGCTATATGTGTAAATTGATATTAAAACTTCGATATTTGTGTCTCCACACCAAACAGGAGCCGTACCAAAGGCTGCAGGTGAATTACAGCGCCTCTCACGAACAACGCGTGTGTCCTGGGTGCCTGGATCTGAACCCACCCACGCGGGGGGCAGGTAGGCGAAGTGGTCTGGAAGTGAAAGGGAGATGCAGACACTTCTGGCACCTGATAAATGCAGAATCATAGCTAGGTTGGCTACATAACATGCATTTGTAAAGCGCACGTTATGTTGGGTTACTGGAATTTTAAAGCGCTCTGTTACCCTGGGGTGTCCTGGCGCTATACGCTACCGTCCAATAAAAAGCTGTGACTGTACCGGTTGGCGGGATAACGATTTACATGAATAACCAAGTTTTTAATGCCTTCCTAAAAGGAAGGCGCTCTGTTGAGTTTCTTAGAAGGAAGAGGAGGCTGTTCCATGCCTTAGAGGCACAGTAACGGAAACTCCTGCCGCCCCAGCTAATGTTGTTAAAGCGGGGGAGAATGACTTGTTTGGCTTGCACGGAGCATAAGGCTCTTCCCGGAACATACCACTGTATAGATTGTTTCAGGAAGTCAGGGCTGATGCCATTGAGGGCTTTAACCCCTCCCACGCTGGTGACGGAACCGCTCCGTCACGCCCCTCGGGTGGGCTGTGCTGGTGACGGAGCGGTTCCGTCACGGCCCGCTCGCCGCACAGCGCTGATTTCGCGCCTGCGCGGCGCGTTCTGCTGAGCGGGCAGGGCCGTGACAGAACCGCTCAGTCACCAGCACAGCCCACCCGAGGGGCGTGACGGAGCGGTTCCGTCAGCAGCATCGGAGCGCCACGCGGCCCCCCCCCGCCCCCTAGCACTGCGGCAGAATAGCCGCCATAGCGAAGGGGTTAAAGACTATACACATGGCCTTAAACTGAATCCGTAATTCAACAAGGAGCCGGTGAAGGGTTCCGAGTCCTGCCCTCACAGAGACAAACTTGGGGGTGCCGTAAGCATCCTCGCTGCGGCATTCTGCACGATCTGGAGTCTGACCAATTGTCTCTTCTGGATGTTAATATAGAGACTATTGCAGTAATCCAGCCGTGACAGAATGAGCGCAGTGACTGCTGTTTTCGAGCTGTCTTCCGGGAGGAGGAAGTTGATTTTACGCAGGATTCTGAGAATAAGAAAGCAGGAAGAGACGACCCTGCTGATCTGATCTCCGTAGGCCAATTTAAAATCCAGGGTCACCAAGATTTTTCGCCCTTTCCACCAGGATTGGAGGCACGCCCATTGTATTTGGCCACCAATCAGGTGTCCAAAGGTTGGCGGTGTTCCCGAATACGATGACCTCAGTATTCCCTGCGTTAAGTTTAAGGCAGTTGAATAATGTCAGGCTGAGTGAGGAGCCCTGTGGAACTTCACAAGGGAGAGAAAAGGGCTTCAAACTATCTCTGCCAAGGTCCACCGTTTGTGTTCTGCTGGCCAGGAATGATTTCAGGAGGTCCCATGCCTTGCCTTGGACTCCGACCGCAGATAAACGGTCCATCAGAACTTTATGTTGGCCCGTATCAAAGGCGGCCGAGAGATCCAGCATTATTAAGTATGGCAGTGCCACCCTGATCTAGGGCCTCTCTGATCTCGTCTGTAGATTTTATTAAAGCCAGCACAGTACCCGAAATCCAAACGTTCACCCCGAATGGTATCTTGGCACTCAATAACAGATGCCCAACTCAATGGTACTCATTTTATCGACCTCAGAAGGATGAAAGGCTGAGTGGGCCCACTGGGATTTGAACCTGTGGGGTTGAACAAAACCTGTGAGGCTGAACAAAGGCGCCCCTCCACCCCCCACAGTGCATTAGCCCACTGAGTCACCAGACACGGCATTAAAAGCTGGAAGTGGCCCGGCCTCACTGGGAAGCTCTGTGGCACAGAGGGTATTCTGGGAGTTGTAGTCTTTGTTTGCTTCCATGAAAGTAATCAAATAGGCGGATAATGATCTGTAAACGACAAGGGCCGAACAGGGCACACGGTGTCCTGCCCGGTGGCAGCCTGAGGCGGTTACAGACTGGCACCCAGGGTGTGGGCAGCGTGCCCACTGTGCTGCGGCGTCCTGCACTGTCACGGTGAGTGAGGCCTAAGAAGGACAGGGGTGCCTGCCTGGAGACAGGACGCAGAGACCGTGAAGCGCACACAAGTAAGAGGCCCCCACCCTGTGGGAGCCGCGTGACGCCTCTCTCTCCAAGGGCAGACCCGCCCGTGCACTTCGACCCCGCCGGGCCCTGTTGCTGGGGTGTTGCTGTTTACACCAGTCCTTGCTGTACACAGCCCGGGCCTTTCTCTTTCGTTTCTCTGCAGAAGCCAAACACCCCACCCACCCCCTCCGCCCCAGCACGAGCGCCTGCCAAGAACATTTGCAAAGCTTCCTTCGGAGCAAAGCATTCTGGGGAGAAGTGACGGGTGCAGCTGCACATGACAGACAGGCCGCTCTTGCCAGGACCTGAAACTGCAGGAGGGTGCAGAGGAGTCCCGGCGGCATCAGAGGCCGCCATGTGTCATCTCCTGCACAGCACTTTAAACCGAGGCGCTGGGTGCAAAAACTGCCTCCGAAAGAAGGTGGCCATGGAGAAGGAAACTAGAGTCATCTACCTGCAGGTTTAACAAAGGCCCGGGGAGGGGAGAGAAAGAATGAAAAAAAGAACCCTGTATGAAAAGATGTCGCCATAGAAGCAAAGACAGGATTCTTCTTCCTGCAGGTAAAAGACAGGCAACAGATGAACTGATGGGGAGGGTAAGGAGAGGCACCGGATAAAAGGGGGTTCGGCATTAAGATGTGTCAACAGGGATTCATCTTCCCACCGGTTAAAGAACAGCAGAAGGGCCTCGGAATGAAGAGGTGTCTCTACAGGAGTAAAGGAAGGGCCTGTGAGGGAAAGGTACCTTCAAAACAAAGAGCTGTCTCTACAGAGGTAAAGGAAGGGCCGATGAGGGAAAGGTACCTTCGTAACGAAGAGCTGTCTCTAGAGAAGTAAAGGAAGGGCCTGTGAGGGAAAGGTACCTTCGGAACGAAGAGGTGTCTCTACAGAAGTAAAGGAAGGGCCTGTGAGTGAAAGGTACCTTCGGAACAAAGAGGTGTCTCTACAGAAGTAAAGGAAGGGCCTGTGAGGAAAAGGTACCTTCGTAACGAAGAGCTGTCTCTACAGAAGTAAAGGAAGGGCCGATGAGGGAAAGGTACCTTCGTAACGAAGAGGTGTCTCTACAGAAGTAAAGGAAGGGCCGATGAGGGAAAGGTACCTTCGGAACGAAGAGGTGTCTCTACAGAAGTAAAGGAAGGGCCGATGAGGGAAAGGTACCTTCGTAACGAAGAGGTGTCTCTACAGAAGTAAAGGAAGGGCCGATGAGGGAAAGGTCCCTTCGGAACGAAGAGGTGTCTCTACAGAAGTAAAGGAAGGGCCTGTGAGGGAAACGGTAGCTTCTGAACAAAAAGGTGTGTCTACAGAAGTAAAGGAAGGGCCTGTGAGGGAAAGGTACCTTCGTAACGAAGAGCTGTCTCTACAGAAGTAAAGGAAGGGCCGATGAGGGAAAGGTACCTTCGTAACGAAGAGGTGTCTCTACAGAAGTAAAGGAAGGGCCGATGAGGGAAAGGTACCTTCGGAACGAAGAGGTGTCTCTACAGAAGTAAAGGAAGGGCCTGTGAGGGAAACGGTAGCTTCTGAACAAAAAGGTGTGTCTACAGAAGTAAAGGAAGGACCTGTGAAAGAAAGGTACCTTCGGAACAAAGAGGTGTCTCTACAGAGGTAAAGGAAGGGCCTGTGAGGGAAAGGTACCTTGAGAACGAAGAGGTCTCTCTACAGAGGTAAAGAAAGGACCTGGAAAGGAAAGGTACCTTCGGAACGAAGAGCTGTCTACATAGGTAAAGGAAGGGCCTGTGAAAGAAAGATACCTTCGGAACAAAAAGGTGTGTCTACAGAAGTAAAGGAAGGGCCTGTAAGTGAAAGGTAGCTTCGGAACGAAGAGGTGTCTCTACAGAAGTAAAGGAAGGGCCTGTGAGGAAAAGGTACCTTCGTAACGAAGAGCTGTCTCTACAGAAGTAAAGGAAGGGCCGATGAGGGAAAGGTACCTTCCGAATGAAGAAGTATCCTTATAGAAGGACAGAAAGGTAGACACTTCCTGCAGGTTAAAGAGATGCACAAGGTGTAAACTGGCATTTAAAACGGAGGTGTGATGGAAATGGCTTGCTGTCTTGTATTTTCTTTTCATATTTTTTAATCTGCATGTTAATGGTGACCTGGCTGCGGGAATGCGGGGACCAGCAGGTATGGTGAGCTTGTCTGCAAGATAAGCGGGGTGCTGGTCGCAATGGCTTTGTAAATGATAAAGCTGGCTTTGAAGAAAGTGTTTGCTGGCAAGTGGAGCCAATGGAATTTCATCAGGATAGGGGTGATGTGATTATATGTCTGCAGGCCCTGGATGAGACGTACTGCGGTGTGCTGGAGTAGGTGCCATGAAAGATTCATCTGATGCAACCACAAATATTCCGGAAATAATCACCAATACTCATTTTCACTAATCAACAAAGAACTAATTACTCTCTCAGCAATAAAAGAAATAGTATATATAACACAATTGAAGCTTCTTGTGTTTCATAAATATTATATACTGACCATGCTTCATGTTCATAAGGGGAGATAGATCGATAAATCTAAACATTTACAAACACAAAACATAGGACCTCGCAAGTTTGAAAACATGAATGACAGCAGCAAAACTTTATAATCATAAACATTTTAAATCAGAAATTAAGCAGCAAGGGCCTCGTCTTCCTGATCAGATCATGGTGTATCGCAAGAACCAAAAACATCCATCCAATGGAGACAGACTACATTTTCAGGATCTCGGATATTCCCAAAAGAGAAGTTGTTGGAAGAGGGTGGGAGGTGGGGGGGAGAGGGTGGGAGGAAAGGGGGTGAGGGTGGGAGAAAAAGGAGGCAGTGGGTGGGAGTAGAGCGAAAGATCTATGACGTCAGGTGTGATAGGCTCGTCAAGTCAAAATTGTTCATTTTTTATTCTGGTTCTTGTTGTCCAGCAGTTACTACACAAAGAAAAACAGCAAGTTCCAGAATGCAAAATAAAACACAGGCCTTCAAGGGCTGTGCAGAGCTGTCACAGGACAACACCATGTTTCCAATTCTTTTTTCCTAAGTGGCTATCTAGAAATAGTTATATTACCCCATTAAGTTAATTGAGAAATTTGGACATGTAATGAACTTATCAGATCTTGAAAAAAAATTATATTCCTGGAAGCATTTGAGGGTCCCATAAGAGGTGTTTTAAGTTTTTGCTGGGAAACTTTGTTATTCAGGGAAATGAATGCAAACATCAGTTTAGATGTAGCAAAGAAAGGGTGTGTGTGTTATTTTAGAGACCAATGGGCATCAGGAGTAACTCTTAAACCAACGTTCCAAGAAAAAAGTGTAATCATTTCAAGAGGCAATACTTGAGGAAAAGCTGTGTTAGTTACTCCCTACTGTATTTATTAGGGAAGTAAATGTGAAAAAAAGAAGAGAAATATTAGAGAAATTATTTTTAGAAGACATCATAGAAGAGACTGAATCTTTTGATTTGGTCTCACATATAGTTCTGGCTAGTAAGACATAACATCTTGAGGTTTTGTGTGGACTGAAGGGAGTTCAACAATAACATAGTAGATAGTAACCTGTTGCTAAATATCAATTAACTGAAATCCACACTTGACCGCGGTTACATATTTTCCACTTTAGATCTTAGGTCCACTTCCACCAGGTTGATTTGTATCAAGATTCCAAACCACTTACCATATTTTTAACACCACATGGATCACTTCAGTTTATAAAGATGCCGTTTGACTTAGTGTCAGCAGAAATTGTTCTTCAAGGGACAGTGTACCAAATTTCTAGTGACACTGAACATTTTGTCAATTGTTTTCAAGATAACATCTTGGTGTTTTTAAGAAGTGAACATGAATCTAAAGAACTGATGTGTGCGTGACAGATTATGAAGGAATAGTTTGACACTAAAGAAGGAAAAACACCAATTTAAAAAAAGAAGTAGAATGTTTGGACACTCCGTTTCCGTTGAAGGATTGTCTCAAAGAAATCTTTAGTTGATGCCATTTGAAGGCACCTTATTCTGGCACCACTGAAAAACTGCTGCCTTTTGAATTGCAATGCAGGTAATAAAGAAAGTGTGTAAACAAATTCATAGAGAAGATGGAACCTTTAAAAAAAATATTGAAACAGAATGTGGAGTATGAATGGTTGCCTAAGTAGGTGGGGGGCTTACTAGAAGATAAAAACTCATACTGTCAACGCACTCGCCTTGAAACTTTTTTTTACGAGGGGAAAAAAAAATCTGTGACCACTGTTGATGCTAGTTTGTAGAGGATCGGAGCTTTGTGAGGTTGGAAAAAGAAAGAAGAATGAAAAGTGGCAATCACATCATGCACCTTGAGCTCCATGGAGAGGAAGTATGCTGTGATTGAAAAGAAATGTTAACATCTGTCTGAGCTATTAAGCACTGCACAAATTATATCTGGAATTCTCAGGTTGATTTGAGAAGGGATGATACACTGCTAGACAAATATCCCCAGAAGATGGATGGAATGCCACAGTATGTAATTCCAGATTGTGTTCTAGATTAAAGGAGCATCATTTTATAGTAGTTTGTCCTGAGAAAAAGGTGGTAGCAGATTGTTTATCACGCCTGTGAGAAGTTGGCCTGATATGCAGTGCTCACTATTCTAGTGATCACTATGTATCAGTCCAAACAACCCTTATTGATGATTGGTTGTAAGTCAACCTTATAGACCAGCTATCCTAGTAGCATGGATACGAGCAGTCTAAGGCTAAGACTCTCGAGGGCGTGTTAAGCCAGCTGTTTTATCATCACATTACCCCTTGAACACCAAGTGAAAGGACACCACACAAGTTGTTATGAAAATAAACATATATTTATTTATAACAAGTCTACCCTGAACTCTTTATGAGTCAGGGAGCTAAGCACACAACAAAACTCTTACGAAAATACTTTAAGTCGCACAATTTACACAAATGCCCTAGGGGCACGAAAAACCATATACACAGTAAGTGGAATGCGAACTTGCTAGCAGGTAAGTAATACTTTTCTAGACTCAGGAATCGCTAGGCCTACAATTCTAAACACTGGGATTAGATGCAGGAGGCCTGTGGACGTCGTGTGCAGAGTGGGAACTCTCACGCATAAGGCGGGAAAAAGTCTATGGAGGCTAGCAGTTGCAAAGTTACTGTTCTCGGGCGAACCCGACTAGTTGGGACGAAAACGGGAGTGGATCCGAACACTTGGAGTGTTGGACTATGCTGGGGCACCGGAGTGCTGGATTTACCTAGCCCAGGGGCTGCAGCTGCATAGGGTTCAAGTTGCGTCGGAAACCCACGTTGACGGACCAGGAGCCTGAAGAAGAAGTTGCTGGCAGGCGGCCAGTGAAGAAAAGTTTGAAGAGATCCAAGCCTGGATCAGGGAAGAAGAAGACCTGAAAGCAGAGGGGACCAAGTTCTGAATCACTAGCCAGTGATTAAGTGGGCACCAGGATGGCACCGGGCGAAGTCACCGCAGTCAGGTGAGTGGGCGCTGCTGGGCTCTGCAGTCTCTCGGACCAGGAGGCGTTGTCGGCGACCAGGATGGAGGTGCGAGCTGTCCCACGAAGGTTCTTGCTGTCGACGTCGCTGGACCCAGGATTGGGGCAACAAGTCTTGGCAAATGCAAGGCCCACGCGGTGGACCTAAAATGGCGTCTTGAGTGGACCAGGAGGGTCCAGGGTGCTCCTCTGATGGAGGGAAGCAAGGGCCAGTCTGGAGCAACCAGACCAGCAGTGTTTGTCGTCGTGGAGCGTCGTGAAGGGGCCACTAGCCAACGGGCAAGCGACCTGGACAACGCGGTGAGCAGCAAAGAGCAGAAGGGCCCCACGCAGATCTCGTGGATGCAGGGGGGCTGAACTTCGGTGCTGGAGCTGCTCAGGGTCGGGGCTTCTCTTACCCCAAGGCACTCAGTCGAGGGTCACTCAGGCGTCATGCTGGACAAGCGTCGTGCAGTTCTGAAGATGGCCGGTCCCTCGAGGTCTCGTCACACCCACGGATCACAGCTGGGCTGATGATGTAGGTTGAGGTCAGAGGTGCCAGGGAAGCCGGTTCTCGTCGTGCTGGAGCAGTCTTGATCCGAAGGAGAGACTGGCAACAAACCGCGATGCTTGGTTGGTGCCTGCTGCTGCAGGGTGACTACTCCTTAGTCACAAGGGAGAAATCTTAGGAAGAGTCTTGAGTTCCTTCTTGAAGAAAGTAGTTTCAGGATTCAAAGATGATCTGATTTGGAAGGGGGCCAGTTCCTACCTTTATCCTGAAAAAAGGGGCTGGCACGCGACTAAGTCCCGCCCTATGGGTGGGACTAGGAGGGGGGTGGTTACACCCCTCTCCTTTGGCGGGCTTTCCCCAGGCCAGGGGCTGGAGTGCCCCTGGAACTGGTTTCAGCCGGCCTATGCACAGTGAGCACCGGGGTGCCACTTGCAGTCACGTTCCTCTAAAGCCCTGCCTACCTAGAATACACAAAACCCTGTCTGGGACGGTGCTGGCACCGCCCCTGGCAGGAAACCCTTTGTCCTTGCCTCCTGCTCTGGGAGGACTCCCAGCAGCAGGAGGGCAGACTTGTGTCTTGGTGGCAGCATCCATTTTGTGGAGCTGAGGCTATGTCTGACTTTAACCGGGGTTACAGGTTACATACATGTCGTGTCCCTCTAGAAGGGTGGAATGCTAACCCCGTCGCCAGAATTGGCGAGGGGTTAGTATTCCAATTCGTATGACACCTTACTCGACATGTTTTGATAAAGCGATACCAGAGTTGGCATATAACCGCGAGGATTATAATGCACGTAAGAGTATATGGTATGCGATATCATGGAAACGGCTAAGGGATGGATCCCGAAAGCCGCAGACAGGCTCAGCTCATGCCAGAGCACCATCTCACACGATTCCAAGCACTCTGCCTTCAGGATTGTTAAGGCCTGCCATAGGAGTGACTGATAGGAGATCTGTGTGTCCATTTAGGTTTAGATATAGGAATACTATATCTACAACAGAGGGTGTGTACACCACTCTGCCCCGGCTGTCAAGCAGCCAGTTGTGTCTGATTTAGTTAGTCAGCCCAGGGGTGGCATAATACATGCTGCGGCCCCTGGGAGACTCCTGGGTGCACCTCAGCCCTGGGTACAGGGACTTGAAAGGGCCCAGTGCCAATTCAGTACCTGGGTACAATTTGGATTAGAGAGAACAGCTAGGCTGTGGGTCTGATTAGCAGGCCCACAGCCAGGGAAAGTCGTAAACCAGTGAAGCAAAAAGCAAAAATCTGGGTGATCATAGGATTGCAGACCCTACTCTCCTACATGACCCCCCCCCCAAACTTTGGGACAATAAACTAACCATGACCAGGTGAGTCTTCTTGCTCCAAGTGGAAATACCTGGAGAGCCCATCAGCATTGCTGTGATCAGTACCAGGTCTATGCTCCACTGTAAAATCCATCCCCTGTAGGGAAATGGACCACCTAAGCAGTTTGGGGTTTTCACCCTTCATCTGATTTAGCCACAAGAGGGGCTTATGGTCGGTCTGAATGGTGAAGTGAGTACCAAACAAGTAGGCCCTCAGCTTCTTCAGGGCCCAAACCACAGCAAAGGCCTCCCTCTCAATAGCTGACCAATTTTTCTCTCTGGGGGTCAGCCTCCTGCTAATGAAAGCAATAGGCTGGTCATTACCATCAAAATTCAGCTGAGACAGAACAGCTCCCACACCCAACTCGGAAGCATCTGTTTGGACAATGAATGGCTTGGAGTAATCTGGACTCTTAAGGATAGGTGCTGTGCACATGGCCTGTTTTAGGTCATTGAATGCTTTCTGACAGCTTGCTGTCCACTGAACTTTCTTTGGCATCTTCTTGCTTGTCAGGTCATTAAGAGGGGTCACTATGGACCCATAATTTCTGACAAACTTCCTATAGTACCCAGTCAGGCCCAAGAAAGCTCGAACCTGAGTCTGGGTGATTGGAGGAGTCCAGTCCTTGATGGCCTGTATCTTACTCTCCAGTGGCTGAACCTGGCCTCCACCTACAAGGTGGCCCAGGTATACAACCTGTGTCTGCCCTATCTGGCACTTAGTGGCCTTGATAGTGAGGCCTGCCTTTTGCAGGGCCTCTAACACTTTCCTCAGGTGGACCAGGTGATCCTCCCAGGTGGAGCTAAAGACAGCAATATCGTCAAGATATGCTGCACAGAAGTCATCCAGCCCAGTGAGGACTTGATTCACCAACCTTTGGAAGGTGGCAGGGGCATTCTTCAACCCAAAGGGCATTACCACAAACTGATAATGACCACCAGGGGTAGAAAATGCTGTCTTGGGCCTGGCTTCCTCAGCTAACCTGATTTGCCAATACCCAGCTGTCAGGTCAAATGTGCTTAAGTAGTTGGCAGAAGCCAATCTATCTATAAGTTCATCTGCCCTTGGTATTGGGTGGGCATCAGTCTTAGTGACTGCATTGAGGCCTCTGTAGTCTACGCAAAACCTCATCTCTCTCTTACCACCCTGGGTGTGAGGCTTTGGCACTAGAACTACTGGGCTAGCCCAAGGGCTATCTGAGGGCTCAATGACTCCCAACTCCAACATTTTCTGCACTTCTGTTTTGATGCAGTCTCTGACATGATCAGGCTGTCTGTAGATTTTACTCTTGACAGGCAGACTGTCTCCAGTGTCAACCTCATGGGTACACCAATCAGTTTGGCTGGGTGTCAGAGAGAACATATGTCTGAAGGATTGCAGAACTTGCCTGCAATCCTGTTGCTGATGTTCAGAGAGGCTGCCACAAAAGACAACACCATCTACTGATCCATCATCAGGATTCTGAGTGAGCAGGTCTGGGAGAGGGTCACTCTCTTCCTCCTGTCCCTCATCTGTGGCCATGAGCAAGCTCATGTCCTTCCTGTCGACATATGCCTTGAGCCTGTTCACATGGAGCACCCTGAGGGGGCTCCTGGGGGTTCCAAGGTCCACCAGGTAGGTGACCTCTCCCTTTTGCTCAATGATGGTGTGGGGCCCAGACCATTTGTCTTTGAGGGCTGCTGGTGCCACTGGCTCCAGTACCCACACCTTCTGCCCAGGCTGGTATACAGTCAGGACAGCCTTCTGGTCATGCCAAGCTTTTTGGAGTTCTTGGCTGGCCTCTAGGTTTTTGGATGCCTTCTCCATGTATTCAGCCATCCTGGAGCGGAGACCAAGTACATAGTCCACTATGTTGGTTGCAGGCTTTTTGAGAGGTCTCTCCCATCCTTCCTTCACCAAACACAGGGGTCCTCTTACAGGATGCCCATACAGAAGTTCAAAAGGGCTGTAGCCAACCCCCTTCTGTGGGACCTCTCTGTAAGCAAACAAGAGGCAGGGGATCAGGACATCCCATTTTCTCCTAAGAGTTTCAGGTAGTCCATGAATCATCCCTTTGAGGGTCCTGTTGAATCTCTCAACAAGCCCATTGCATTGTGGGTGGTAGGGTGTGGTGAACTTGTAGTTCACACCACACTCCTTCCACATTGCAGTCAGATATCCTGACATGAAGTTTGTACCTCTGTCAGAAACGACCTCCTTAGGGAAGCCCACTCTGGAGAACACTCCAACTAGGGCCCTTGCCACTACAGGTGCTGTAGTGGTCCTAAGTGGAATAGCTTCAGGATACCTGGTGGCATGGTCCACCACCACCAGTATAAACTTGTGCCCTGATGCTGTCTGGGGTTCCATTGGAACAACAATGTCAATCCCCACTCTTTCAAAGGGAACCCCCACCACAGGTAGTGGTATGAGGGGGGCCTTTGTTGTGCCACCTGACTTACCACTGGCTTGGCAAGTGACACAGGAGCGACAAAACTCCTTGGTATTCTCATTCATGTGGGGCCAGTGAAAGTGTGAGACAAGCCTGTCCCAAGTCTTTGTCTGACCTAAGTGACCTGCAAGAGGAATCTCATGGGCCAAGGTGAGAAGGAAACCTCTCAGAGACAAGGGGATGACCAGCCTCCTGGTTGCACCAGGCTTGGGGTCTCTTGACTCAGAGTACAGGAGTCCATCTTCCCAGTATACCCTGTGGGCACCTGTGGCATTCCCTGCAGCCTCAGCAGCAGCCTGCTGTCTGAGGGGTTCAAGGGAAGGGCAGTCTAACTGTGCCTTCCCCAGGTCTTCTCTGGAGGGTCCCCCTGAGCCCAGAAACTCAACTTGATCAAGTTCAAGCTCTTTAGGCTCAGTTTCCCTCAGCTCTCTCAGATCAGCCTCCTCAGAGACTTGATCCTCAACCTGGGGCAAAGGGGAAGGCAAAGCCTTACCCTTACTGCTCTTTTTCTTGGAAGGTGTCTGGTCCTTTCTTCCAGGATCCAGCACCTGTTCAGTGGGGCATCTTCTGGCCTGTGACCTAGTCACAGCAAGCACATGTGCTGGCAAGACTAACATTTCCATGTGAGTCCTCTGCTCCACTTCTGACCATAGTGATGACTCCAAATCATTGCCCAACAAACAATCAACTGGGAGGTCTGAACTGACTACAACTTTCTTTTGACCACTTACCCCTCCCCAGGAGAAAGCAACAATCGCCATACTATGACTGGTAGTGACGTTGCTGGCATTGGTCACCAGGAAATCTGTACCTGGCATGATCTGTCCAGGGTCCACAAAGTTAAGTGTCACCATGGTGACACTGGCACAAGTGTCCCTATAGGCCTGAGCCATTTTGCCATTTATTAAAGGTGTCTGCCTGTATTTGCCCAAAGTATTGGGACTTACATCAGGGGACATATCCATATCCCCTGTACAGACAAGGACAGCCTGAGTGAGTGTGCCAACTAAGTTGTCAGACTCCTCAGTTCCCAAGGTTAACCCAACTAATCCCTTGGGAGGTGCACTACCACTACTGACTGTACTAGGGGTGCAGTTGCCTTAGGGGCTGTAGTGGTAGAGGTTTGCCCTCCTCTTTTGGTGCACTCACTAAACCAGTGAGACTTACTTTTACAGTACTGGCACCACCTTTTTGACTGGCCTTCTTGAGTCTTCTTTTTCTGCTGTGAAGCCTGACCCCCACCCTCTTTGGTTTGTTGGGGACCTGTTGAAGACTTCTGGTCATTTTGTTCACTCTTAGTATTACCCTTCTGGTCTGCTTTCTTCTGACCACCCTGGTTCTGGTTCTGCTTGATCCTTGTTCTGACCCATTTGTCTGCCTTCTTTCCCAATTCTTGGGGAGAGGTCAGATCTGAATCAACAAGGTGCTGGTGCAACAACTGGTTCTGACAATTATTTAAAATTTGTTCTCTCATCATCAGATTATACAACCCTGTGTAATCAGTAACCTTGCTACCCAGCAACCAGCCCTCCAAAGCCTTAGTGGCACTATCCACAAAGTCAGACCAGTCCTGAGACTGAGTTTTCTGGGTGTCTCTGAACAGCAACCTGTACTGCTCAGTGGTTAAACCAAACCCATCAACCAGTGTATTTATCAGGACCTGGTAATCATTAGCATCCTCCACTCTTGTAGTGAGGAGCTTGTCTCTACCTTTACCATCAAAGGAGAGCCACAGTATAGCTGCCCACTGACTTTGGGGAATGCCCTGCACAGTGCAGGCCCTCTCCAAAGCAGCCATCCATTTCTGGATGTCATCCCCTTGCTTAAAGGGGGGCACTATTTTTGTCAGGTGTTTAGTGTCTAAACCCTTCTCTCTATCTCTTGGGAGATTGCTGCCACCAGTGGGAGCTAGCCCACTCATCTGCAGCTCTCTAGCAAAGGCAAGCTTTTCTTTGGCCAGGGCAAGTTCTTCCCTTTCAATCCTCAGAGTAGCCTGTCTCATCCTAGCTTCATGCTCCCTTCTCTGAGGGGAAGTCAATCTCCTCTGGGGAGAGTTCCTTCTCCTCTGAGAAGAGGCATTAGAGTGCAGAGATCTATTTGAGTCCCTAGAAAGAGATCTATCTCTCCTAACTCCAAGGTTAGGCCTACTTAGGGTCAGTACTGGGGGTCCCCCAGATCCTAGCCCAAGCAAGTCTATGTTGGCCCTAGTTAGCCTTCTGACTACATCAAGACCTCTGTCTACCTCATCCCCAGAGAGTTCCTCAGGCTCCTCCTCCTCAACTGCATTTACAGTGTTGTGGAGGTCTGGATCACCAAGGTGCCCCTCTAAGGCTGGCATATTCCCCTCTCCCTGAGATGCTTTACTAGCATCATAGGTCTCTAAGAGATCCAACAGGAAGGGAGTGGTGGGGTTAGCCCCCTGTTTCAATTTCCTGGAGGTACACAAGTGTCTCAACTCCTGGAAATTGAGAGCTGCATATCTTGAGCTGACCTGTGGAGGGTCAATCACCACAAGAGGGGTCCCTGAGGACTCTCCCTGGGTAGACATGCTTTTCTAGTGAGGTGTAAGTGGTGCACTTACCTACACTATATGTTTGCCTACTGATCCCTTGCTAGAGTTGTAGTTTAGGGTGTGCTAGGCCCTAGGAGCTACAACAGCTGGTTCAGTAGAACTCAGAGTATTCTAAGCTAAGTTATATGTACCTTTAGTACTTATATGATCTTTCACAAGATATTCTTAGGATATGTGTGGTAAAACAAACAGCAAGCTCAAATCCCAACCGCTGCTCACCAATGTGAGAAGTTGGCCTGATATGCAGTGCTCACTATTCTAGTGATCACTATGTATCAGTCCAAACAACCCTTATTGATGATTGGTTGTAAGTCAACCTTATAGACCAGCTATCCTAGTAGCATGGATACGAGCAGTCTAAGGCTAAGACTCTCGAGGGCGTGTTAAGCCAGCTGTTTTACCATCACATTACCCCTTGAACACCAAGTGAAAGGACACCACACAAGTTGTTATGAAAATAAACGTATATTTATTTATAACAAGTCTACCCTGAACTCTTTATGAGTCAGGGAGCTAAGCACACAACAAAACTCTTACGAAAATACTTTAAGTCGCACAATTTACACAAATGCCCTAGGGGCACGAAAAACCATATACACAGTAAGTGGAATGCGAACTTGCTAGCAGGTAAGTAATACTTTTCTAGACTCAGGAATCGCTAGGCCTACAATTCTAAACACTGGGATTAGATGCAGGAGGCCTGTGGACGTCGTGTGCAGAGTGGGAACTCTCACGCGTAAGGCGGGAAAAAGTCTATGGAGGCTAGCAGTTGCAAAGTTACTGTTCTCGGGCGAACCCGACTAGTTGGGACGAAAACGGGAGTGGATCCGAACACTTGGAGTGTTGGACTATGCTGGGGCACCGGAGTGCTGGATTTACCTAGCCCAGGGGCTGCGGCTGCATAGGGTTCAAGTTGCGTCGGAAACCCACGTTGACGGACCAGGAGCCTGAAGAAGAAGTTGCTGGCAGGCGGCCAGTGAAGAAAAGTTTGAAGAGATCCAAGCCTGGATCAGGGAAGAAGAAGACCTGAAAGCAGAGGGGACCAAGTTCTGAATCACTAGCCAGTGATTAAGTGGGCACCAGGATGGCACCGGGCGAAGTCACCGCAGTCAGGTGAGTGGGCGCTGCTGGGCTCTGCAGTCTCTCGGACCAGGAGGCGTTGTCGGCGACCAGGATGGAGGTGCGAGCTGTCCCACGAAGGTTCTTGCTGTCGACGTCGCTGGACCCAGGATTGGGGCAACAAGTCTTGGCAAATGCAAGGCCCACGCGGTGGACCTAAAATGGCGTCTTGAGTGGACCAGGAGGGTCCAGGGTGCTCCTCTGATGGAGGGAAGCAAGGGCCAGTCTGGAGCAACCAGACCAGCAGTGTTTGTCGTCGTGGAGCGTCGTGAAGGGGCCACTAGCCAACGGGCAAGCGACCTGGACAACGCGGTGAGCAGCAAAGAGCAGAAGGGCCCCACGCAGATCTCGTGGATGCAGGGGGGCTGAACTTCGGTGCTGGAGCTGCTCAGGGTCGGGGCTTCTCTTACCCCAAGGCACTCAGTCGAGGGTCACTCAGGCGTCGTGCTGGACAAGCGTCGTGCAGTTCTGAAGATGGCCGGTCCCTCGAGGTCTCGTCACACCCACGGATCACAGCTGGGCTGATAATGTAGGTTGAGGTCAGAGGTGCCAGGGAAGCCGGTTCTCGTCGTGCTGGAGCAGTCTTGATCCGAAGGAGAGACTGGCAACAAACCGCGATGCTTGGTTGGTGCCTGCTGCTGCAGGGTGACTACTCCTTAGTCACAAGGGAGAAATCTTAGGAAGAGTCTTGAGTTCCTTCTTGAAGAAAGTAGTTTCAGGATTCAAAGATGATCTGATTTGGAAGGGGGCCAGTTCCTACCTTTATCCTGAAAAAAGGGGCTGGCACGCGACTAAGTCCCGCCCTATGGGTGGGACTAGGAGGGGGGTGGTTACACCCCTCTCCTTTGGCGGGCTTTCCCCAGGCCAGGGGCTGGAGTGCCCCTGGAACTGGTTTCAGCCGGCCTATGCACAGTGAGCACCGGGGTGCCACTTGCAGTCACCTTCCTCTAAAGCCCTGCCTACCTAGAATACACAAAACCCTGTCTGGGACGGTGCTGGCACCGCCCCTGGCAGGAAACCCTTTGTCCTTGCCTCCTGCTCTGGGAGGACTCCCAGCAGCAGGAGGGCAGACTTGTGTCTTGGTGGCAGCATCCATTTTGTGGAGCTGAGGCTATGTCTGACTTTAACCGGGGTTACAGGTTACATACATGTCGTGTCCCTCTAGAAGGGTGGAATGCTAACCCCGTTGCCAGAATTGGCGAGGGGTTAGTATTCCAATTCGTATGACACCTTACTCGACATGTTTTGATAAAGCGATACCAGAGTTGGCATATAACCGCGAGGATTATAATGCACGTAAGAGTATATGGTATGCGATATCATGGAAACGGCTAAGGGATGGATCCCGAAAGCCGCAGACAGGCTCAGCTCATGCCAGAGCACCATCTCACACGATTCCAAGCACTCTGCCTTCAGGATTGTTAAGGCCTGCCATAGGAGTGACTGATAGGAGATCTGTGTGTCCATTTAGGTTTAGATATAGGAATACTATATCTACAACAGAGGGTGTGTACACCACTCTGCCCCGGCTGTCAAGCAGCCAGTTGTGTCTGATTTAGTTAGTCAGCCCAGGGGTGGCATAATACATGCTGCGGCCCCTGGGAGACTCCTGGGTGCACCTCAGCCCTGGGTACAGGGACTTGAGAGGGCCCAGTGCCAATTCAGTACCTGGGTACAATTTGGATTAGAGAGAACAGCTAGGCTGTGGGTCTGATTAGCAGGCCCACAGCCAGGGAAAGTCGTAAACCAGTGAAGCAAAAAGCAAAAATCTGGGTGATCATAGGATTGCAGACCCTACTCTCCTACAACGCCTTTCTAGGGAATGATGAGAATGGGCTAGAGGTAAGAGAACAATGAAGTTTATGTAGCCAAGATTCAAAATTCTCTTGAATTAGTACAATTGACTGGGAGAAGGTTGACAAAGAGACCAAGATATTGAAGATTGATGAGGGAAAGGTATTGTTCAAGGCTGGGAAGGCCAGAGCATCCAGAAAAAAAAGAGAGAGAAATTGCTCAGAGGGATATGTTGGCGAGATCTCCAAGAAAAACATTTTTAGGATGTTATTTTGGTGCTCTTACTCGATGACATTGTCTGCAGGTGGGTTCAACAGTGCTCAGCCTGTTCTAGTCATCACAGCCTAAAGACTAAAACCGCCCACTCACTCCTGTAAGGTCGTACATGGCAGAAGGTAACAACTGAGATTTCGAGGCGCTTTAGTAGCTTACCGTGAGATGCTACATGTGCATTGATCTAGAAAGATGCGACTCGAAGAGGCCAGACGTTTGTGAGGTGGGCATCTACAAATGCTGGTTTGGACTTTTACAAAGAAACATTTGCAAGGGAAGGACATTTGGAGACATTGGTTACTAGTAATGGGGTTCAGTTAACCTATGTGGCAACTAGAAGTTTGTAAAAGCATGTGGTAGAACTTAAATAAAGAGAATGTTGTAGAATCCACAAATCCAGGCAGCTGGAGTGGTTCAGTAGAGTTCATAAAAAGAATGCTTCCTGACAAGACGCGAACCGGTCTCCATGGTTAAAACAAAGACCAGAGTGAGGAGTGAAGAGCGAGTCTTCTCCAAACAAGCCTTGGCACAATATGTGGTCATAGAGCAAGGAAGGTCCAAGAAGAGATATGACTGCAGGAATGTCTTTATTCATTTTTTTTGTTGAGGTGGGGTGGGGGGGGGGGGATCTATAAACATGCAGACCAGGGTTATTCTAGGTTTAAGGGACTATTAAGATTGTGAAGGGGAACGCCCATCGTGATGTCACTCCGGGTGGGCGTGTATGGAACACGAGGCGGTGGTAAATATAAGGACAGACGTTGATGTGGGTGACTTTAAAGATCCAGCTGTGGTGGCAACAAGTGTTAGCATGGTCAAGGGGTCCCCCAAATGATGCAGGTAGAGCCTAGTCAGAGTCATACCTGTTTCCCTGTCACAAGGCATCACTCTAGACTCGAATCTAAACATGCAAGCTCACATACGAGCCTCAACCAGAAGCGTCAAATCTACATTTTCACCTTCTAAGAAAGCTAAAACCCTTCAATACTGCTAGGAGACATTAAAAACAGCTGTGAAATCTCTAGTGCTCTCTATGGGAGCACCACGCGCATCGGTATTCCTAAAGCCAGCCTAGTCCCAATAAAAGGGACGATAAATGCAGCAGAAAAGCTCTGAAGAAGCGCACAGCATTATGATCCCATTTCCTCATCAGTCCCAGCCCTCATTGGCTCCCAGTTGAAGCTGGGATCCTACAGGTGGTGGCATGCCCGACACAAAGCTCTACACAATGCTGGTCCTAAATACATGGCGAATAGGACCAAACTATCAGGAGGCGGAATGGAGTCTAGAAGTGATAAATCCCTCTTTCTAGAACCAGCCTGATTCCAAGAAGGAAAAGTCACTGTCGCACTTTCGCCGGATCTGCCCTAAAAAATTGGAACTCCCTACCACCCTCAAAGAGAGCAATTACCTCCCTCAGGCATTATAAGAAGGAAGTAAAAGTCATACTTCTAGGAAAAACTGGGGCTGTATCATACATACGGTTTATTTTCCTTGAAGGCACCGGGCGCACGTTTCAAAAGTGCTGGCACAATCAAGGGAATTGCACCATATTAGGGTGAATGCGCTTCCCCAGGGCAGCCGTGCACTTATGCGTGAAAAGCTCTGGAGCCGCTCTTGTTTTCACAGTGCAGGCGGCAACCCACCTGCACTTTGCTGCAGGGGGAATAGAGATCCCCGTGCAGGTGGGTGCAGCGAGTGACTGGCACAAGTTCAAGAGGGTACGTCTCTAGCGTGAAGTAAACCGGAGGAGGGGACATGCCGCCTTCAGAGGGGCTCAGAGAGCTCATGGAAACTTCCGTCTTTTCAAGCCTGTGGAGCGAAGTGACTGTGTTTTTTCTTTAGAAGGAAGAGAAGCACTGTCGTGTTTAGCATCCTCCTCCACCTGTCCGCCATGTTCCCTCCCCCTCGTCTTCCCCTTTGCTTGGGTGTACTCTTCTAGAAGGTTGTGACGTCACGGCGCACTTTGCATGCAGTTTGGGGTGTTTTTCCTCGGGGTCTGCCCGGTTGGGCCGTTGCTGCGCTTTGCCTGCAGGACTCAGAATAAACCAGCCCCCTCCTCCATCCCGCGCAGTCTTTAATCACTACAGGCACCGACGTCAGGGATGGAAAGTGTGAGACCAGACCCCGGCCTGGAAGTGAACCTCGGGCTTCAGGTGAGACTCACGCACCTGAGGCAGTGGAAACCACCCTTAAAGGGCACCGCAGGAGGGCTCGGGCACTGGAAACAAGAGCCCCTCGGCTCCCACACCGGCGCAGGTGCATCCCTGCTAGCCCCAGCTCCTGTACAGCGCACCGAGGCAGGTGAAGGAGACCCCCTGCCCTCCTCCCCGGGGCCCCCAGCACTCCTCCCCGGCCCCCCCCCCCTGCTGTCCTCCCGGGGACCCATCGGTGCCCCTCTGGTCAGAGTGAATCAGTAACGACGGAGACGCGCCTCACCTGCCCAAGCGTGGCGCAGGCATAGCGCCTGAATGAGGCACAGCGCTCCGAAGACCCGCAGGGCCATGGCTCCTGCGTAGGTGACGGGCCGGGCCCCATGCCCTCCTCCCCGGGGCCCCTCTCCCCTGGGAGGCCCTGCCCTCCTCCCCGGGGCCCATCAGGGCCCCTCTGGTCAGAGTGGATCAGAAACGACGGAGAAGAGTCTCACCTGCCCAAGTGTGGCGCAGGCATAGCGCCTGGATGAGGCACAGCGCTCCGAAGACCCGCAGGGCCATGGCTCCGGGCTGGTGGGCGCTAGATCCGGGGGCGCTCGCTCGCTTCACCTGCCGGACGCTCCTTGGATATTTCTTCGGTGCTTCCTGCTGACTCTGGGGCCAAGGCTGATCGGAACCAGGAAGCCCAGAGGGGTGAGTGGGAGGCACCGAGGAAGGGGAGGGCCGGGGAGGGGCCGAGGGAGGACCGCCTGCCCCAACCAGTGCCTTGTTGTCGGTAGAGACGGCGGGGGAATGTGGAAGCCGAGCCCCGCTGTGACGTCACAGTACTAAGCAGACAGGCTCATCACAGCAGTGAGCAGACACTCTCCTTGTGCCTTGAGTGACGTCACAGCAGTGAGCAGACACGCTCCGTGTGCATTGAGTGACGTCACAGCAGTGAGCAGACAGGCTCCTCACAGCAGTGAGCAGACACGCTCCTTGTGCATTGAGGGACGTCACAGCAGTGAGCAGACACGCTCCTTGTGCATTGAGTGACGTCACAGCAGCGAGCAGACACGCTCCTTGTGCCTTGAGTGACTTCACAGCAGTGAGCAGACACGCTCCTTGTGCATTGAGTGACGTCACAGCAGTGAGCAGACACGCTCCCTGTGCCTTGAGTGACGTCAGAGCAGTGAGCAGACACGCTCTCTGTGCCTTGAGTGACGTCACAGCAGTGAGCAGACACAGTGGCGTAACGAAACTTGAGGGGGCCCCCCTGCAAAGCACATGGAGGGGGCCCCCCGGTGTCCCAGCCCACCACCTATCACTTTGCCCTACCATAGGTCAAAATTCAGGACAGGAGGTCAAAATTCAGGAACGTAACTTTGGGACAAAAGGCACGTTTTACAGACACATCAGAGGAGGTCGTGCAATAGTATATAAGTAAGCACATCCATATCCAAACATATTCAACCATTTGCAAACCTGTCCATCATGTATCCTTCCATCTATCATTTCACTCATCCATCCCTCCATCAACCCTTTCACTCATCCATTCATTATCCATCCATCCACCCTTTCACCCTATCCATCTTTACACTCATCCATCTACTCTTCCACCCATCCATCCATCCACTCATCTATCCAGCCATTTACCTTTTCACCCATCCAGCCATCCCTTTCACTTACTCATATATCCTCCCAGTCCCTCATCCTTCCACCAATTCACCCCTTCAGTCATCCATCCATCCTCCCTTTCTCTCTCCATCGACCCTTTCACTTAGCCATCCTTCCTTCCACCCATCCACCCACCCATCCATCTACTCATCCACTCATGAATCTATCCATTGACCCTATCACTCATCCATCCTTTCGCTCAGCCATCTATCCTTTCACTCTTTCACTCATCTATCTATCCTTTTGTCCATCTACCCTCCCTTTCAATCACTCATCCATCTTTACATCCACCCTTTCACTCATCCATCCATTCATTCACCCTTTCACATATCAATTCATCAATCCATCATTTCACTCATCCATCCACCCACTCGCTCATCATCCACCCTTTCACTCATCCATCCTTTCACTCATCCATCCACCCTTTTACCCATCCATCTACCCTTCCACCCATACATTCATCTATATACCTTTTCTCTCATCCATCCTTCCACTCACTCATCCATCCATCCATCATCCTCTCTCATTATCCATCTATTCAACCTTTCATTCAACCATTCACCTTTTCACGAATCCATCCAGCCACCCACCCATCCCTCCACCTAATCACTTGCCCACCTTTTCATATTAATTATGAGCTAAGCCTTTGTTTGCAGAGTTGCAAACAGAAGAGGCCCATCAAGGACTTCGCCATAGTTTCTGGATGCAGGGGGCGCCACGAAATTCGTTGTATTAATTAAATTGTTTACTTACCTCCAATTATCCATATTCCGGTTTTTAGCACCCCCTACCCTGCCCCTCCCCCGCCCCGCCACTGCCACCAAAGGGTACACACTGCCATCATATGAACGGTGTAGCAGAGGCACTGCCATCATATGAAGGGTACACACTGCCATCATATGAAGGTTACAGCAGAGGTATTGCCATCATATGAAGGGTACACACTGCCATCATATGAAGGTTACAGCAGAGGTATTGCCATCATATGAAGGGTACACACTGCCATCATATGAAGGGTACGTACACACTGCCATCATATGAAGGGTACACACTGCCATTATATGAAGGGTACAGCAGAGGCACTGCCATCATATGAAGGGTACACACTGCCACCAAAGGGTACACACTGCCATCATATGAAAGGTGTAGTAGAGGCACTGCCATCATATGAAGGGTACACACTGCCATCATATGAAGGTTACAGCAGAGGTATTGCCATCATATGAAGGGTACACACTGCCATCATATGAAGGGTACACACTGCCAACATATGAAGGGTACAGCAGAGGCACTGCCATCATATGAAGGGTACACACTGACACCAAAGGGTACACACTGCCATCATATGAACGGTGTTGCAGAGGCACTGCCATCATATGAAGGGTACACACTGCCATCACATGAAGGGTACACACTGCCAACATATGAAGGGTACAGCAGAGGCACTGCCATCATATGAAGTGTACACACTGCCACCAAAGGGTACACACTGCCATCATATGAACGGTGTTGCAGAGGCACTGCCATCATATGAAGGGTACACACTGCCATCACATGAAGGGTACACACTGCCATCATATGAAGGTTACAGCAGAGGTATTGCCATCATATGAAGGGTACACACTGCCATTATATGAAGGGTACAGCAGAGGCACTGCCATCATATGAAGGGTACACACTGCCTCCAAAGGGTACACACTGCCATCATATGAAAGGTGTAGTAGAGGCACTGCCATCATATGAAGGGTACACACTGCCATCATAGGAAGGTTACAGCAGAGGTATTGCCATCATATGAAGGGTACACACTGCCATCATATGAAGGATACACACTGCCACCAAAGGGTACACACTGCCATCATATGAACGGTGTTGCAGAGGCACTGCCATCATATGAAGGGTACACACTGCCATCACATGAAGGGTACACACTGCCAACATATGAAGGGTACAGCAGAGGCACTGCCATCATATGAAGGGTACACACTGCCACCAAAGGGTACACACTGCCATCATATGAACGGTGTTGCAGAGGCACTGCCATCATATGAAGGGTACACACTGCCATCACATGAAGGGTACACACTGCCATCATATGAAGGGTACACACTGCCATCATATGAAGGTTACAGCAGAGGTATTGCCATCATATGAAGGGTACACACTGCCATCATATGAAGGTACACACTGCCATCATATGAAGGGTACAGCAGAGGCACTGCCATCATATGAAGGGTACACACTGCCACCAAAGGGTACACACTGCCATCACATGAGGGTACAGCAGAGACATTGTCATACACTGCCATCATATGAAGGGTACAGCAGACACCGTCAACACTGTTATCATATGTAGGGTACAGCAGCACACATTGCCCTCACATCACAGGTGGGCACCTAAACACTAACCAGAACAAGTGCAATATAAATGCAGTTACAATACAATTCAATAATGGGGCAGCAGCGCACACTAACATCACACCGAGGGAAGTCAGCCATCCCAAGAAGGGTGCCACGGTTGCAGCACACACTGCTATAACACACTGAGGATTTAGCAGCAATACCGTGCTTTTTTTTGCAAGCATGCTGGTGCAGAGGTGCACTTTATCACGAGAAGGGTTTTCACTTGTAGAGGGACACTGATGGGGCACTCGTAAGAGGTGTGTCCTCATACAAACGGCGAACCATATTTAGCACAAGGAGAGCAGAGGAGTTTGCACGTACACTAGAATGGAGGAAGTGCTGTATGACAAGCGTACATGTGCCCGGTGAACACAAGATAGGTACAACACTTTACAACAATTTATGAACACGTGCCCGCACCGCACCATTTCAAAAGTCGCAGGGGCCCCCTGCCGGCCCGGGTCCGCGCTGCGCAACATTTTAGTCAGAGGCACAGAAGTGTATTGTATGATTGATGACGTAACGCAGGGGGCCCGGCGGGCCCCCCAGGAGCGCGGGGCCCCCCGCACCGCGTGGGTTGCGGGGGCCTGTGTTACGCCCCTGCCGCCCACGCTCAGGACTCGAGTGTGTGTGACTGTGACTAGACTGTCCACTCCGAGCGAACTTCGAAGTAAGTCCGTCCCCGGCGGGGCTGCTGCTGCCTCCAGGGGGTCCAACTTTGCCATCAATTACAATTGCAGTTGCACCACTGTACAAGAAAATGATTCATACGTCTTTGTCAGTTATGATGAGGCAATATAATTAAAATTAGACGTTCACGTTGTACTTCTGTTGACTGCTGGAAATGTTTTAGCCAAATGTATTCTAGGGAGCCGTTTTCCCCGAGGCTCCGGAAAGGGTGTATGGGTCCATAGGAAACCCCAGGCAATCCCGTGGTGGTGTTTACTGAATGTTGTTTAGGTTGGGACGGTGATCGCAATACCATGAGCTGGAATGCGTACTAACTCCAAGGAGATGAGGCGCCGAGGCCAACAATACGGGCACTTTTAAACGGATGCTACGCCTGTTGCACGCACGCTATTATGTTAAAAAATACTACAGACTGAAACCGTGGCCGCCCCTAAGGTTTTAATGCAACCCAGGCAACCCTGCGCCACCATCGCTGCAGCAGCGCGTGCCATACCCCCTGAGCTAACCTCACTGCCTCAGCTTGACTAGAATTCATTGTGGAAAATATATTCCTGCGATTTCTAGGGGGAAATTTCACACTTTCCTGTTCTAAAATGTTGGCATTCATGAAAAGTCCAAAACACCAAGCAATGGTCTTTAGGAAGTGAAGTCTCCCTCAGTGTGCCACGCATGGCATTAGACTGCACATCACCCTTTCCTCCCAATCTGAAACATCGCCCTTCCCCGTTTACACACACCCCTGCCGCCCTGAGAATTAAACACTGTCCTTGCCCTGTGTCACATGCTAACACCTCCGCCCCCACCATTAACACCGCTCTTCTTAAACCTTACCTCCCCCGTGTGAAAACACTACACCACACAACCCTTCCCATGGACCTCTGTGCTACACAGAACGTGTTCATAAATTGTTGTAAAGTGTTGTACCTATCTTGTGTTCACCGGGCACATGTACGCTTGTCATACAGCACTTCCTCCATTCTAGTGTACGTGCAAACTCCTCTGCTCTCCTTGTGCTAAATATGGTTCGCCGTTTGTATGAGGACACACCTCTTACGAGTGCCCCATCAGTGTCCCTCTACAAGTGAAAACCCTTCTCGTGATAAAGTGCACCTCTGCACCAGCATGCTTGCAAAAAAAAGCACGGTATTGCTGCTAAATCCTCAGTGTGTTATAGCAGTGTGTGCTGCAACCGTGGCACCCTTCTTGGGATGGCTGACTTCCCTCGGTGTGATGTTAGTGTGCGCTGCTGCCCCATTATTGAATTGTATTGTAACTGCATTTATATTGCACTTGTTCTGGTTAGTGTTTAGGTGCCCACCTGTGATGTGAGGGCAATGTGTGCTGCTGTACCCTACATATGATAACAGTGTTGACGGTGTCTGCTGTACCCTTCATATGATGGCAGTGTATGACAATGTCTCTGCTGTACCCTCATGTGATAGGAGTGTGTACCCTTTGGTGGCAGTGTGTACCCTTCATATGATGGCAGTGCCTCTGCTGTACCCTTCATATGATGGCAGTGTGTACCTTCATATGATGGCAGTGTGTACCCTTCATATGATGGCAATACCTCTGCTGTAACCTTCATATGATGGCAGTGTGTACCCTTCATGTGATGGCAGTGTGTACCCTTCATATGATGGCAGTGCCTCTGCAACACCGTTCATATGATGGCAGTGTGTACCCTTTGGTGGCAGTGTGTACCCTTCATATGATGGCAATACCTCTGCTGTAACCTTCATATGATGGCAGTGCCTCTGCTGTACCCTTCATATGTTGGCAGTGTGTACCCTTCATGTGATGGCAGTGTGTACCCTTCATATGATGGCAGTGCCTCTGCAACACCGTTCATATGATGGCAGTGTGTACCCTTTGGTGGCAGTGTGTACCCTTCATATGATGGCAGTGCCTCTGCTGTACCCTTCATATGTTGGCAGTGTGTACCCTTCATATGATGGCAGTGTGTACCCTTCATATGATGGCAATACCTCTGATGTACCCTTCATATGATGGCAGTGTGTACCTTCATATGATGGCAGTGTGTACCCTTCATATGATGGCAATACCTCTGCTGTAACCTTCATATGATGGCAGTGTGTACCCTTCATGTGATGGCAGTGTGTACCCTTCATATGATGGCAGTGCCTCTGCAACACCGTTCATATGATGGCAGTGTGTACCCTTTGGTGGCAGTGTGTACCCTTCATATGATGGCAATACCTCTGCTGTAACCTTCATATGATGGCAGTGTGTACCCTTCATGTGATGGCAGTGTGTACCCTTCATATGATGGCAGTGCCTCTGCAACACAGTTCATATGATGGCAGTGTGTACCCTTTGGTGGCAGTGTGTACCCTTCATATGATGGCAGTGCCTCTGCTGTACCCTTCATATGTTGGCAGTGTGTACCCTTCATGTGATGGCAGTGTGTACCCTTCATATGATGGCAGTGCCTCTGCAACACCGTTCATATGATGGCAGTGTGTACCCTTTGGTGGCAGTGTGTACCCTTCATATGATGGCATTGCCTCTGCTGTACCCTTCATATGTTGGCAGTGTGTACCCTTCATATGATGGCAGTGTGTACCCTTCATATGATGGCAATACCTCTGCTGTACCCTTCATATAATGGCAGTGTGTACCTTCATATGATGGCAGTGTGTACCCTTCATATGATGGCAATACCTCTGCTGTAACCTTCATATGATGGCAGTGTGTACCCTTCATGTGATGGCAGTGTGTACCCTTCATATGATGGCAGTGCCTCTGCAACACCATTCATATGATGGCAGTGTGTACCCTTTGGTGGCAGTGTGTACCCTTCATATGATGGCAGTGCCTCTGCTGTACCCTTCATATGTTGGCAGTGTGTACCCTTCATGTGATGGCAGTGTGATCTCCCTTCATATGATGGCAGTGCCTCTGCAACACCGTTCATATGATGGCAGTGTGTACCCTTTGGTGGCAGTGTGTACCCTTCATATGATGGCAGTGCCTCTGCTGTACCCTTCATATGTTGGCAGTGTGTACCCTTCATATGATGGCAGTGTGTACCCTTCATATGATGGCAATACCTCTGCTGTAACCTTCCTATGATGGCAGTGTGTACCCTTCATATGATGGCAGTGCCTCTACTACACCTTTCATATGATGGCAGTGTGTACCCTTTGGAGGCAGTGTGTACCCTTCATATGATGGCAGTGCCTCTGCTGTACCCTTCATATAATGGCAGTGTGTACCCTTCATATGATGGCAATACCTCTGCTGTAACCTTCATATGATGGCAGTGTGTACCCTTCATGTGATGGCAGTGTGTACCCTTCATATGATGGCAGTGCCTCTGCAACACCGTTCATATGATGGCAGTGTGTACCCTTTGGTGGCAGTGTGTACACTTCATATGATGGCAGTGCCTCTGCTGTACCCTTCATATGTTGGCAGTGTGTACCCTTCATGTGATGGCAGTGTGTACCCTTCATATGATGGCAGTGCCTCTGCAACACCGTTCATATGATGGCAGTGTGTACCCTTTGGTGTCAGTGTGTACCCTTCATATGATGGCAGTGCCTCTGCTGTACCCTTCATATGTTGGCAGTGTGTACCCTTCATATGATGGCAGTGTGTACCCTTCATATGATGGCAATACCTCTGCTGTAACCTTCATATGATGGCAGTGTGTACCCTTCATATGATGGCAGTGCCTCTACTACACCTTTCATATGATGGCAGTGTGTACCCTTTGGTGGCAGTGTGTACCCTTCATATGATGGCAGTGCCTCTGCTGTACCCTTCATATAATGGCAGTGTGTACCCTTCATATGATGGCAGTGTGTACGTACCCTTCATATGATGGCAGTGTGTACCCTTCATATGATGGCAATACCTCTGCTGTAACCTTCATATGATGGCAGAGTGTACCCTTCATATGATGGCAATACCTCTGCTGTAACCTTCATATGATGGCAGTGTGTACCCTTCATATGATGGCAGTGCCTCTGCTACACCGTTCATATGATGGCAGTGTGTACCCTTTGGTGGCAGTGGCGGGGCGGGGGAGGGGCAGGGTAGGGGGTGCTAAAAACCGGAATATGGATAATTGGAGGTAAGTAAACAATTTAATTAATACAACGAATTTCGTGGCGCCCCCTGCATCCAGAAACTATGGCGAAGTCCTTGATGGGCCTCTTCTGTTTGCAACTCTGCAAACAAAGGCTTAGCTCATAATTAATATGAAAAGGTGGGCAAGTGAGTAGGTGGAGGGATGGGTGGGTGGCTGGATGGATTCGTGAAAAGGTGAATGGTTGAATGAAAGGTTGAATAGATGGATAATGAGAGAGGATGATGGATGGATGGATGAGTGAGTGGAAGGATGGATGAGAGAAAAGGTATATAGATGAATGTATGGGTGGAAGGGTAGATGGATGGGTAAAAGGGTGGATGGATGAGTGAAAGGATGGATGAGTGAAAGGGTGGATGATGAGCGAGTGGGTGGATGGATGAGTGAAATGATGGATTGATGAATTGATATGTGAAAGGGTGAATGAATGGATGGATGAGTGAAAGGGTGGATGTAAAGATGGATGAGTGATTGAAAGGGAGGGTAGATGGACAAAAGGATAGATAGATGAGTGAAAGAGTGAAAGGATAGATGGCTGAGCGAAAGGATGGATGAGTGATAGGGTCAATGGATAGATTCATGAGTGGATGAGTAGATGGATGGGTGGGTGGATGGGTGGAAGGAAGGATGGCTAAGTGAAAGGGTCGATGGAGAGAGAAAGGGAGGATGGATGGATGACTGAAGGGGTGAATTGGTGGAAGGATGAGGGACTGGGAGGATATATGAGTAAGTGAAAGGGATGGCTGGATGGGTGAAAAGGTAAATGGCTGGATAGATGAGTGGATGGATGGATGGGTGGAAGAGTAGATGGATGAGTGTAAAGATGGATAGGGTGAAAGGGTGGATGGATGGATAATGAATGGATGAGTGAAAGGGTTGATGGAGGGATGGATGAGTGAAATGATAGATGGAAGGATACATGATGGACAGGTTTGCAAATGGTTGAATATGTTTGGATATGGATGTGCTTACTTATATACTATTGCACGACCTCCTCTGATGTGTCTGTAAAACGTGCCTTTTGTCCCAAAGTTACGTTCCTGAATTTTGACCTCCTGTCCTGAATTTTGACCTATGGTAGGGCAAAGTGATAGGTGGTGGGCTGGGACACCGGGGGGCCCCCTCCATGTGCTTTGCAGGGGGGCCCCCTCAAGTTTCGTTACGCCACTGCTGCCGGCCCGGGGCCCGCGCTGCGCAACATTTTAGTCAGAGGCACAGAAGTGTATTGTATGATTGATGACGTAACGCAGGGGGCCCGGCGGGGCCCCCAGGAGCGCGGGGCCCCCCCGCACCGCGTGGGTTGCGGGGGCCTGTGTTACGCCCCTGAGCAGACACGCTCCTTGTACATTGCGTGACATCACAGCTGTGAGCAGACACGCTCCTTGAATTTTGAGTGACGTCACAACAGTGAGCAGCCAGGGCCCTTGTACATTGCGTGACGTCACAGCAGCGAGCAGTCAGGCTCCATTGTACATTGAGTGACGTCATAGCAGTGATCAGACACGCTCCTTGTACATTGAGTGACGTCACATCAGTGAGCAGCCAGGGCCCTTGTACATTGCGTGACGTCACAGCACTGAGTAACCAGGCTCCTTGTACATTGATTAACCAGCGAGAAGTTGCGCTGATTGTACATTGCGTGACGTCACAACAGTGAGCAGACAGACTCTCGGTACACTGGCATGATGTCACGGCAGGGTGGGGCAGAAAAACACTCGTTGTACATTGTTGGATAACGGCGCGGCAGTGAGCAAGCAGACTCCTGGTACGCTGGCACGACGCCACACCGCAGGTGACCTAGCTCAATGTACAAAGGTAGGAGGCACTAGAACTCGTTGTAAAGTGGCATGACGTCACACCAATGAGCAGACTCGTGGTGCCGTGCACTAGCATGACGACACCCCAGCCAGCGCGTTGCCTAGCTGAGTGACTGAGCAGGGACAAGCCGGACTGCTGTACGCTGGCGTGACGTCACAGCAATGAGCTGCTAGGCTCTCGGTACACTGCACGTCATCGTGACAGCGCACGTCCTCAGTGTGCCTGACCGAGCAGTGACCTGCTTAGCTCTTTATTTAGTGGCATGACGTCGCCGCAAAGCGCAGCAAAATGTATTGTACATTAGCATGACGTCACAGCTGTAATCAGCCGAACTTATTATACATGTGGAATACGTCCCAGGCTCACAGAGTGTTCAAATTCATTATGCAAGGCTGCGATTTCACGAAGTGTGCAACCAAACTCCTCGTGCAGCGGTGCTGGCACGACATCACAAGAGTACACAAGTAAAGTCGCCTTATAGGGACATGGCACTGCAGCATCGCAGAATCAATTATTGTACGCTTGTGCATGTAGTCATATGACAGCCCTGTGCAAGCAAGCTCACTGTATGAACAAGACGTCACAACATTGCACAGGTGACTACGATATTACAGCAGTTATAAATTCACTGTGCCCCGGCATGACGTCACCCTGAGCCTTTGACAACCGTCCTCTTGTCACAGCAGAGCACTCCACAGCATGTGCGCACAGGCCCCATCAGCTGTCAGGCACAGGTGAGCCGAGCCCAGGTCCTAAGGGCTCGGGGAACAGCCTGACCTCTGACACCACTTCGTGAACTATGCACCCGCAGTACGTCATCTCATTGGAAGAGGCAGGTGCCCACGGGCCAAAAGAAGCAGGTGTCAAGAGGCAGTCTCTAGCTCCACCTTAGGGAAGCCATTGTTGCATGTCACTCAGACCCCCTCAGTGGAGCACCCCCTCGGTGTTACTAGCGCCCCCACCCCCTGTGTTCAGGGGCAGTCAGACAGCTGTTACCAAAGTTAGTACACAGGGCAGGGTCGAACACGTGTGCACAAGTGCTGCAAACACACTGTCATAGTCACATCAGGGCCACAGAACCCCCCACCCCCGTGATGCCCAAACCCGCAACACACAGACACAAGTGTTAAGTTTGGGAAAAATTTGCTGCAGGTTTATTACATACAACATATGTAATGATGGTGGGTTATCTTACGGGCGATCCAAGGGCAGGCCGCATTCTCGCCACCTGCCCGCCTGTTGAGCCAATCAGCATAGTGGCGAACCACCCAACTGCTGCACAATTATTATAATTATACTACACACGCCCCTTGCAGGGCGTGACTAGGCAAACCCCCGGCTGCACAGGCCCACAACCGCCCGAAGGACTACTGGGGCGCCGACACGAGTTCCTGCACCTCCCATGAGGTTACAGGTTAGGCTCTGGCACCCCTATGTGCCCGCTGAAGTACAGTGTTTGCACCTCTCTTCTTCCGGATCGCCCAGTAACTCCGCCTGCAACGAAAAAGGAACACATTAAAGCTCCCCCCGGAGCCCCCCTCAAGCAGACACTCTGGGTTCGAGGAAGGGCGGGAAAAGAGTGTCCTGACGCTGTCGCGCGACGTCCGGAGCGGCAAAGAGGCCTCCACAATGGTGCAAGGGAGTCATATACCCCCTGAGGCTCCTCCTAGCCGCCCCGGACGTGCGTCAGCGACCCGCCTACCTCCTACTGGGCAGGGCGTGACTAGGCAAACCTCCGGCTGCACAGGCCCACAACCGCCCGAAGGACTACTGGGGCACCGACACGAGTTCCTGCACCTCCCATGAGGTTACAGGTTAGGCTCTGGCACCCCTATGTGCCCGCTGAAGTACAGTGTTTGCACCTCTCTTCTTATGGATCGCCCAGTAACTCCGCCACAGCCCGTGCGGTGGTACCCGCTGCCGCACGGGCCCCCCACCACTCCTACTACTCATTACCTGCAACCTTTGCTCAAAAGTGCTTCTTTAAGGTCTAGGAGGAACAGGTCTAAGCCCACAGGCGTGAGATGAACACCATCCTCCTCAAAGTAACCCTTGACCTTGTCCTGAATCATCTCGTGTTTGATGAAACCCAGGCCCCTCCGTTGGGTGAATCTTTTCACGCCCCCCCCACCACTTTGCTTTTTAGAGAAACCTGCAACCCTTGCTCTGCAGAGCATTTTGACGGTCCAAGGAACAAGACCAAAACGACAGGTGAGCGGTGGACCCTTTCCACCTCGAAGCGACCTGATCCTGACATGAAAATTACATTCCTGAAGTAACCCAGGCCCCTCTGCCCCTAATCTGCAGATACCCCGGGTCTTTTTAATGCTTTGCAACCATAGAGTAACCAAACCCGGTTACCTGAAGTCATACTTCCAGGTGAATGACAAAGTGATGAGGAGGGGCCCCACTACTGAAGGTGCTTCGAATCGAACAATAGGCGTTCCAGCACATGCCCAGCAACTCAACCACACCCTTTCACAACAAGCGTCAGCAGGCTATACCCAGCAAGTTACAACTCCTGCTGTACGCCGTTCTCCGCATAACATGGAGAAAGTTTGCTTACAATGACGCTTGTGCAGCTATACTCGAAAGAGCACAGGGGCATTGAAGGGATAAATACATATTATACTATATACCTGGGCGATGACTTTGCATATGCCAATACAGGATTGAACAGGTATTAACAGCAGGCATCACCTGCCCTCTCGGGTTTAGTCTGGAAGCAGCGTAGGCCACGCTACCTGTAGAAAGCTTGTCTGTAAGAATGACTTAAGACCACCACCAAGGGATTGCTGGGACAGAAACCAAGTGCCCCCGTGAGATCCCGACCTGCAACATGACACGCCCGCTGACACCACAAGCCCACTGAAATTAGTCAGCAAATACCCCAGGGAACGACTCCCTCTACAGCAATAGTGTAGACTAACCCAGGTTCTAGAGGTAATACCCCTGGGAAGAGCCCAAGAGATAAGGGGACCTCCCCTGCTGATATCGCTCCCTGATCAAAACCATAGTAGAACCATAGCATGACACTGATACCCACCACACACCTTCGCACAAAGCATCAGCAGACTACACCCAGTAATGTACTACTTCTGCTGAAATGCTGTGCCCAAAATACAACTGTAAACTGTGCTTTGTGTACGCTTGAGCAACTATCCTCAAGCAAAGTACAGCGGGCTATTTTAAGTGCTCGGTGCAAAATAGTATAGCTTGAGTGGTGGACTCACATTTAGGTAAACAGCCGATAACACATGCCCCCTGGAAGCCGGAGACTGCTAGACCCTGACTGCTTAGACCCGGAGACTGCTTAGACCCTGCTGCCAACAATAAATAGCTTGTCTAAAAAGTTGACTGACAACCCCCGCCAAGGGATGAGTAAGCTGAACCAAGGAGTTCCACCTCTGAACTAAGCAGCATATACCCCCCGGGCAGAATCCCTCTACATCAATAGTGTAGACTATCCCAAGTGCGTGAAGGAGGAGGGCAGAGAACCTATCCCTGCCAAAAGGCCGAAGCTGTTGCCCAAAACATTCTAGCCGGCCAAGGCCACTCACGCTGACATAAGACTGTGTAGATCCTACGCTGAGCACACTCTATTTACATGAGACTGAAGGGGGTAAAGCTATCCCTCTGTGCTAAGAAGTTGTGCAGCTGAGTTCCATGCAGATCATACTCTGATCCCAGAGAGGAGCTATCAGCACGCCCAGTCATCTCTGACATGACTGAGCTATGCAGCATAACCTGCATCCCACTTATTCCAAGAAAAATGGCATAGCGAGCCCGAGATAACAGACCGCCACGAGAGTCGTGGGTGTCCTGTACTGCTGCCCTCGAGGCTCGTACACCTAAACAGCCCAACGCATGCATGATTCCTGTAAACAGACATTATCGCAGGCCAAGGCCCAGGCACCACTGCTTCAGGGTGAGGCTGACGTGCATTGTGCTTCCGTTTAAGCGCTTGTGCTTCTAAACTCATAGAATACAGGCGATTAATGTAGGGAAAATACGAGAATATATGTTCCTTGACTAGTGGGATGTACCTTCCTTAAATATAACAGGACTTAAAGGGAAAACAGCAGGCTCCACATGCTCACATGCTTTTCACCTGGAGACAGCTTGATCCCTGCGAACTCTAAGATCGCATATCTGAGTAGACCTGAAACCACCCACATGAGGGATTGCTTAGACTGGTACAGGGTGCCTCCAGGACTTGGAGGCAACAAACACCAAACCAGCCAAATTGGGATGAGACTGACCTCCAGTGCCTGTCAAAGGCATGCCCCCGCCTACCGGGCGGTCAACACCTATCCTGCCTTAGTTAGAGGCTCCCAGGACCTGCTGCCCAAAGTGACCTTAGGAGAGATACCAACCATGCTTGCAGCCGACAAAATGGCTAGCCCTCCCCCAGCGAGTGTGGCAAGGGCATGCCTGAAAAGGGGGAGACTGGCAAGTAATAAAGTTGCAGTGCCTATGCTATACCATGCCCCACATAGCATGTCTGAGAAAGTACAGCAAGCAGCCTGCTAAACACGGGAACCGGCTACTGTCTCTTGCAATGAATGCTCCCCGGACTTGCACAAGTGCGACCACTGTTAGCGCTGAGAAAGACAGACTGCCTGCATGCAGTCTCCTACCTCTATTTGTACTAAGATTGTTAGAACCTGCCCACCTGTCACTTTCTCCGTCTGTAAGCACTTTTACCTCCTGCATGGGATAATTTGATCGAGCATGTCACTGATCCCGGTACTTTGCGTATGCTTTACAAAGGTATTCAATGGTGCTCCCAAATAACGTTTTGTTCCCTAGAACGCGCCGGACACCTGTGGTAGACAAAACTGGGGGCTACCCTAGCGTAACCGACCAACGACCCTCCCTCCAGGAGATAATTGGGCAAGTGCTTACGTACCTCCAGCGCCTGGTGAAGAGGTAAGGTAAAGGCGTGGGCCTTCAAACTAACCTAAAAGACCTCCCACAAATTGACACCTCCAATAATACTACCTGCCCTCACCAATATCTGATGGCAGACCTTCCAATCTAGGGAATTCTACTTTCCTTGAGTGTAGGTGTCAGCCCGGTAATACTTGTAACAGAGTCCGTAAACACGCGGAAATCTCTCCTACCAGTCTAAGGGACTCGTAGTAACATGCCATATTACTAATCTCCTGTCACCATGTGAGCTACCTATGCAATGAGGTGGGTATCTGCAAAGCACCAGTGACACCAGCACCTGCATAACCTTCGTTCCTGGGTATGCCTGTCGCCAGCAGTGAAGATTGGGATCACTATGCCGCCCAGGAAACCCACGAAGAAATGGCCCACATGCCCGGCCAACAACCACATATAAAAAACAAAACATAAGGCTGTTCTCGCAGGGCTCATACTTGGGAAATGATTGATACCTATCAAACATTAGTACTCAGGAGCAGCCACATAGGGGAAAGCCAAGGCACTACTTATTGGCTGGTGAAATACATGGCAAAAATGGCCGGAAGCCGGGAATGCGAATGTGGCGCCTGCCAGACATGTGCTTGAGCTGAATAGCAACTTGTATGAAAACGCTAACCGTAGGCGTCCTGAGGACACCCAACAGTATTGCTGCACAAGTATACCTATGAGTCCAGACTAATGGCTTAATCAGTGGCAGGGTGCTGCCAAAAGATCACACAGATGCGTTGCGCCATAATGAAATATGAGTTTGTGCGGTACTCCAGAGCCCTGCCCTCCCTCTGTCAGTACATATTCTCAGCAATGCGGCGGGGCCAGCAATGCCCGCACTCCACCCAGCCAATCCTGCTAGTCAGGTACGCAAACCAGGGTGAGCAAAGTACCTACTCGTAAGGGGTGGGTGAGGCAATCATATGCCTACTTCCAGCGCCATGGTCAATAGTGTGGAACGTGTCATGCAACTATGACGACTATTCGACCGCTATCTTAAAACACATTGTGCTACGTCCACCACCTCTTACCAGTTTGATTCAGTGGAAACTTTGACATGTAAAGCATTTAGCCTCTACATGTACATTGAAGCTTATGTAATTACCCATAAGTCACATGTCCTGCTGTACTGGCAAGTAAGCTATACCCTGAAATATTTGCCCCACTTTGTCACTTAAAACCTGAAACTAGCGTTAGCTATGTGAGGTGTACACACTCCACAAAGTCAGCCATGGAATGTGTAAATAGAAACGCTTCCACTCGTCTCGTCGACTTGTCTGGACAATGCAATGTTCCCCCATGGGCGCCCAGAGGAACCAGAACGGTGTCGGAGAAATGAAATACCACTCCCGGTCCAGCCCATAAATAAGGGCGTGACGTCGAAACGAACCCTCAGTGCCCCGGAGAGATGAAATGGCAACCGTAATCAGCCCTGACTGAAAATTACATCGACGCTAAGTGGCTGCAGCTGGGCCAAGCAAATGCACTCGGCTCCTATACATCAAACCTGGTGTTGTGACCATGCATTGTGCCACGGATAAAAGTAAACAGTGGATATACCCCGCTTCTAAACGAGTCCCTAGCAAGAATGGTTCCATTGACATTCCTGCCATAGACTAATACACATATGGCTAATCCCTTTTTCGAGGCCGGTGGCGTGCCTGTGCATGACGGTATCCGAGGAAACATCTTTAAATCGAACCCACGCCCCCCGCAGGATGCATGCCTTCATGCTCATTAGACCACCCGCGACCGCAGGACATGTGACGATTGATAAGTGAGATCAAATAAACCAACATCATATAACATCTCTTGCCAAAATAGCCAGCGTGATTGGCATTTAAAATTGCTACAGGGGGGCGTGGCCAAGATGGCGGTGTGAGCGGACGCTTCCTCCCGTAGCTCCTCCGGCCCGGCCCAGCTCGCGCCCCGATTCCTGCGCTTCTCTCCCCCCGCAGCTGCTCTGCGGGCGAGGGTGCTGTGCCGGAATTCCTGGGGCACATTTTGATGCTACTCTGTCTCCTATCGCCCTGGTGGAAGTGCCCTGAAAGTCTCTTCGTAGATCGGCCCACGGAGAAGAGCTTGGAGCGGGCCGCCGGAGAGGTGCCTGAGGGCGGAGCGTGTTGCGGAGCTGTCCGGGCGCCTCGGCTGGGCCGAGTGCTGAGTGCGGGTGTTCCCGTGGGATCGGACCCGATGGGCTCTGCAGAGTGCGGGTCCCGCCGGCCGGAGCCTACGTGACCAGAGTCGCCGAGGAACGGTGGACCCTGGATCCTCGCTGGTGCGTTCTCCTTTCACCGCTGCAGTCGGTGTGTGCTGCAACGCAGATCCCGAACCTGGAGGCGAGAGACGGCGGAGTTTGAGCTGCAGCTGATCTGAGCATACCCCCCGGTACAATTGTGGGACATTGGCTTTGATCTTTCCTGGCCCATTGCAACCCGGGGGTCTCCGGCGGTCTTGCCGGCCTGGGCCGCCCTCCCGGATTTCGCTCTTCCGCCATCTTGTCACTGGGGAGCTGGAGCAGGCGACCCTTCCCGCGCCCTTGTCGAACGAGTGCCTCCTTTCGCCATGGCTCCCGCACTACCTTCCTTGCGGGTGACCCGCTGAAGGACCCTGACTTTGGCCCTGCTTTCGCTCTCGACGGCACTGTGCTCGTCTCGCCCTGGCCTGAACCGCCATCTTGTCGCCTGTGACGCATCACCCTTGTCCTCGGCGGGGCCTTCACATCTGGTGCCCCCGAGTGACTGGACGCATCTGCGGCGGCCGGCCCTGAGCCTTGCCCATTGCGGAGACCAGGATGACTGGGAGAGGAGGCGCGAAAAGAGGGGAACGCACCCTGCCAGACATGCTCAGCAGGGCCCAGCAGCAGCGGGACAGGACGCTACCATCCCCGGGGCCCTCTCGGGCCTCGGCGGACGCCACTGGAGGCGAACCACCGGTCACGAGGTCCTTCATGGAAGACTTATTCAGCTCCCTCAGGGAGGACTTCCAGACGCTCAAGAGCGAGGTAGCCAGCGAAGTCCGTGAGGTGCGCAGAGAGGTTGAGGGCCTTGGCGAACGTGTGGACTCGGTGGAAACGGCGGCCCAGCGCCGCGATGAGGAGATAGTCCATCTCCAACAGGACGTTCTCCGCCTACGGGAGCAATGTGTCGAGCTCCAGGCCCACTCTGAAGACCTCGAGAACAGGTCCAGGCGGAACAATATCCGGGTGCGGGGTGTTTCATCCACAGATGAGGGATCGGATCTGGTGGCCTATTTGCAGGACCTGTTCCGGGAGATTTTGGGTGAAGACACGGACTTCCCGATTCGCATAGACAGAGCGCACAGAGTGGGCCGCCAGCGCCATTCATCGGCGCCCCCCCCTGATATTCTGGCGTTCCTGCCGGACTTCCCTTTGAAGGAGCGCATCATGACAGAAGCCCGCAGGAAGCAGCCTTTAACCTTCAGGGAGCGGCCCGTGGCGCTCTACCAGGACTTGTCCGCCATCACGCTGCAGAAGCGTAGGTCCTTCCGGATTGCTACGGACTTTCTGCGGGAACATGAGACGCCCTACTCTTGGGGTCACCCCTTCCGTCTCATCTTCCGATGGAATGGAGTGTTACACCAGCTGCGCTCCCTCCAAGACATCTGCGGGGTGTTGGGACTTACGGCCACGGACGAGGACGGAGCGACGCCCGCATGGAGACGTCCCGAGAGACGGGGCCGGCGGGGATCGAGGAGACGACATTCGCCGGCGACTGCGAGTCGCCCTGATTCCCCTACTATCAGAGCAGACATGGAGGAGGCCCTGAGAGCGGCGGCCGGGACCTTGCCTGAATCCGACGGTGTGGCCTTGACGGCCTAATTTCACTCCGGGGGGAGAGATTCTTAGCCTCTACGATGCTGGGTTGGGACTGGGGGGGTGGGGGGGGATAGTTGGAGGTGAGTGGCTGAACGTCCACTAGATTGACTTCTGCAGACTTGCCCGTTCGGGCTGGACTGAGACTATGGGGTGTTTTTCTTTGTTTCTGGTTTTGGCTAGTTGCCGTGGGTTGGTTCCGGGAGGGTTTGGGAGTTGGTTTGTTGTGGCTGGGGTCCCGTCTGATATTGCCCATGCGCACGCGAGGTCGGTTCTGGCCTTCCCTGCACACCTGCCCCGCGCGCCCTCTCCGCTGTTCCCTCACTTGCTGCTTAGCGCTTCGATCCCCTGGGAGCGATGCCGTCCTTGAAGGTGGTGACCCTTAATGTTAAGGGTCTGAACAACCCTGTGAAGCGTAGGGCGATCCTTTCCCTGCTGGAGGGGACGCAGGCGGACATTTGCCTTTTGCAGGAAACCCATTTACTATCCAATGATTGTCATAGGTTGCGCTCTGCTAAGTTCCCCACCCAATTCTTCTCTTCGGCGGCGACCAAGACTGCGGGTGTGGCCATTCTTTTAGCTGGCTCCTTCAGGGGGGAGGTGTTGTATAAATATGCCGAGCAGAAGGGGAGGCTCCTAGTGTATCGCATGCGGCTTGGAGGTATCACCTTCACGGTCGGCTCCGTTTACAGCCCGAATGACCACCAAGATCGTTTCCTGGCATCAGTGTTGGTGGATGTCACTGCCTCGCCCGATCGCCATGTTGTCCTGGGGGGAGACCTCAATGTGGTCTTCGACTCGGCTTTGGATAGGTCTGCCCAACGCTTTCCGCAGACGGGGGAGCTTTCTCGAGTGGTGCGAGACCAGGTTGCTGAGATGGATCTGCATGATCTCTGGCGCACAATGCACCCCACCGATAGGGACTATTCGTACTTCTCCCATGCGCACCGTACTTATTCGCGGTTGGACTATCTCTTGGTGAGCGGCCCGCTTCGCTTGGCCGCCACAGCGGCAGACATCGGGGTCTTGTCCCTGTCCGATCATGCGCCGGTTTCCGGAGTTTTTGCTTGGCCGGCAACCCCCCCCTCTAGAGGGATGTGGCGGCTTCGGGATACGCTCCTACATAGGAAGTCGGTGGTGACGCGAGTGGGGGAGGTCATTCAGGAGTACCTGGTCCATAATAGCAATTCCGACACGTCTCTAGCGACGCAGTGGGCAGCCTTGAAGGCGGTCCTCAGGGGGGAATTTATTTCCATTTCCTCGGCGGAGAACAGAGAGCGGCAAGTTAAGAGAGACGAATTGACGGCGCAAGTTAGAGAACTTGAGCAGGTTCACCGCCGCACGGGGGCTCCCCGGGTCTGGAGGCAGCTGAAGGCGGCGAGGAAACTCCTCTCTGCGCTAGATCTAGATCGGGCGGAATATGCGGCGTTGCGTCTGAAGCATGCCTTTTATACGGGCGGAGACAGATGCGGTAAGCTTCTGGCCCATCGGCTCAGGGCTGCACGACAACGCAATGTGGTGAAGGAGATAGTGGGCATGGATGGGGTCCCGGTTTCCGGTGACGCGGATGTGGCGGATTCTTTCCGTAGCTTTTACGAGGCGCTATATGCCGCGGAGCCCTCCCCACCGGTAGAAGCTGAGGCCTATCTGGAGTCTGTGACCCTCCCGTCTCTGGAGCCCGCCCAGGCGGACCATATGGAGAGGAACATCCATGTGGAGGAAGTCATCTCCGCTATCGCACGATTGAAGCACGGCAAGGCCCCGGGCCCGGATGGCTACACGGCCTTGTTTTACAAGACCTTCTGCTCCACTGTGGCGCCTATACTGACTCGCCTGTTCAACTCCTTCTCTGAGCCGGGGGCCATTCCGCCGGACCTTCTTTCCGCGACGGTGTCGGTTATTCCGAAGCCTGGGAAGGATCGGACCCTGTGCGGTTCATATCGGCCTATTTCGCTTCTGAATGTGGACCTTAAGCTCTACACGGGGATCCTAGCGGCCAGACTTGGACTGCACTTGCCGGGCCTGGTGGAGGCGGACCAGGCTGGCTTTGTGCCCGGTAGGCAGACGGTCGACAACACCAAGAGGGTGACGCATGTGTTAGAAAAGGCCTCGCGCGTCCCGGGGGAACGGATGTTGCTGTCGGTCGATGCGGAGAAGGCCTTTGATAGGGTTCATTGGCCGTACCTTGAGCTGGTTCTCGGGAAACTGGGGATCGGCGAGAAGTTCCGCTCCATGGTCTTCAATTGCTATAGGAGACCGTCAGCGTCGGTGCGGGTCAACGGGCACAGCTCTAGTAGTTTTGCCATTGAGCGTGGTACGAGACAGGGATGCCCCCTCTCGCCGCTTTTGTTCGCCCTCTATATGGAGCCGTTCGCTCAGAGGATTCGCGACAATCCGGATGCTATTGGGGTTAGGATGGGTCAGTATACCCACACGGTTAGCCTATATGCGGATGATGTCCTGCTGACCCTGGATGACCCCAGGCGATCACTCCCTGCCTGCGTCCGGGAACTGAACGCCTTTGCACGTGTGGCCGGCTTTAAAATGAACATGTCTAAATCGGCTGCCCTGGATGTGTCGCTTTCCGCGGACACCAGGCGTGACCTCCAGCGTCTTTTCCCTATGCAGTGGTCCTCTTCCACGGTGCCGTACCTGGGGATCCTGCTTGCTCCTTCGCTGCCCGTGATGGTCGAAGCCAACTATTCTTCTCTTAGCAAGAAGATTAAGGAGGAACTCGGCCGATGGGGCAAGGGCCTGCTCTCGTGGCTGGGCCGTATCGCAGCGGTGAAGATGACGGTACTGCCCCAGATCTTGTATCTTTTTCGCGCCCTGCCTCTCCAGCCCCCTGTGGGTTGGATACAGCAAGCGCAAGCTGACATTTCCCGTTTCGTGTGGCAAGGCCGCAAGCCCCGGATGAAGAGGGTTCTTTCCACGCTGGCGCCGGAGGCGGGGGGTCTCGGTATTCCGGACCTCCGGAAGTATTTTCAGGCGGCGCAACTCCGGTATTTGGTGGAATGGAGCAGGTGGGATTCGGACAAGCACTGGCTCTTTCAAGATCAGGCGGTTGCGGGTCGCACCCTTCAAGAGATCCCATTCCTGCGGCGCGCACACCGCCCGGCTAATCTCTACGCCTCCTTTGTCACCCGGGTTCCGCTACGGGTGTGGGATGCGGTTTGTGAGCTCCGCGAGCTGACTACTTTCCCGTCACCGTTCACGCCCATAGTTGGTAACCCAGACTTTACTCCGGGCTTGGAACCGGGGGCTTTCTCTCGCTGGGTGAGTGCGGGTTGCAGGGCGCTCTTTCAGATTTACGGGCCGGAGGGGGTGCTCCCTTTCCAACAACTCAGGCGGGATTTTGGTCTGCCGGAGATGGACAGACTGCGTTATATGCAGGTCCGTCACTGGGCTCTCCAGCCCCAAGTGCGCGACGTCGCAGCCCGTCAAATCACGCCTTACGAGCGGTGGCTGGTGACCCGGACCTCGGATGCCAAGCTTATCACTGATCTCTATAAATTTCTCCAACCCCCGCCGTTTCATTACCACAACCCGGGCAGAGAGCGCTGGCACAGAGAGTTGGGCAGAACCCTGAGCCACAAAGAATGGGACGGGATCGCATATCGGGCGAGGCACTCTGCGTACCACACTGGGCTGACGGAGACTTTTACCAAGGTGTCCACCTATTGGTATTACACCCCGGAGAGGCTTTACGAGATGCACAAACTCACAGACAAGGGTTGCTGGCGAGGCTGCGGCCAGGAGGGTACTCTATCGCACATTCTCTGGGGATGCCCGATATTGTCTGCTTATTGGAAAGAGGTCTTAGATGAGGTGGACAGGCACTTTGAGGTTGAACTCCCGCGCTTCCCGGCTTATGTCCTGCTAGGCCTTCCCAACGACTTGATGTACCCGCTGAAGTCCCGCAGGGGTAGGCAGATTGCTATTGCGCTGGGCTCAGCGGTTCAAAATATCCTTGTGCATTGGCGCACCCCCACTGCCCCCTCTGTCACTGGCTGGTTACATAGACTCTGGCAGGTACTGGGTATGGAGAAGATGTCGCTCACAGTGGCGGGCAGGGGGGACCAGTTCGAGGAGCTCTGGCGCCCTTTCTTGGCACTGTTGTCCACGGAATTTCACGAGATCACATGTCCGAGGTACCTACGCCTTCTTAGGCTGACGCCGCCGGCGGCTCCAGCGGTTTAGGAGGGATGGGATCGAGGGGACTGGGGCCGGGGGGTGGGTGGTTGGGGTGAATGGTTTATAATGGGCTATTGGACGGGGATGTTGGGGTATTGTTTTTCTTCTTTTTCCTCTTCTGGGGGTGGGGGACTCGGAGGGACTGTGTTGTTTACGATGTGTTGCGGGACGCTGCTCAGCTTCGCTTTGCTTGGGAGGTTGGGGACTATTGGAGGGTTATTCGCACGGCCTTCTTGCCTTACAGCATTTGCCCTTTTTCCCCCTCCGGGACTGCCGACCTCCCCATTTCTCTCTAGAATTACTGCAACTTACTTCTTTTTGTACTGTATGTAACCTTGACCTCCTACTTCCCTTCCCGTGTTTTTTATGCTTTAATAAAATGCTTTAAACCTAAAATTGCTACAGTAGACATCATACTCCGTGAGACATGCGCGCTCCACATGTACAGCATACTATTATTACATCCCGTGGATATATCGACCTCAGGCAGAAAAGGCTGCAATTAAAACCCTGGACCGGAAGTAACTGAATAAGATAACGGTTACCTGATGGCGAGGCCACACCCTGAGAGAACCCTCCACAGCTTCATGTAAACAAATGGCTGCGCAAAATGGAGTCCGCCCGCCACACTGACGGTTCTGCAGCTGGATCCGCCGCAGTCGCGGTCAGTCATAGCCAGTTATCACACGAGAGACAAAGTGTGCGCCTCCCGATAATGCTCATATCTCTCTAACCAGTGTTTCCGAGTGAATAATCAGAGCACGTTCAACTGCCACTGCATGCTCACCCGAGCCAGACTAACGTGACCCAGTCCCCGAGCGCAAGGCCACTGTATTCTCTGCCGCACAACACCACCACCGGTGGACCTCCTGGCCCCAACCCCTGCCCAGCAGACCAGCGGGATCCGACTCCCACACGGAGCCGCCGGCAGGAGAGGGAGGAGAGACCTGTGGCATAGCGCGCACACTCACCGGAAGAAACACGGCGCCAAGACCAGGAAAGACGCGACACCGGGGTGAGCCAACGGCAGTTCAGCGAAGGACAAAAGAGTGTCCCGACGCTGTTGCGCGACGTCCGGAGCGGCAAAGAGGCCTCCACGATGGTGCAAGGGAGTCATATACCCCCTGAGGCTCCTCCTAGCCGCCCCGGACGTGTGTCAGCGACCCGCCTACCTCCTACTGGGCGATACCTGCCCAGGTGAGGAGTGGCTGGCCACAAGGTGGGCAGGGGCAGCCCTCCGTGACTAGGAGCCCGCCCTCCTGATGGCCACTGCGTGGCCTCGGGCAAGCGCAGAATGTGTCCTGGGCTCGCCCTACAGGACGTAGGGCCTCCTTGAAGGGGATGTGACGCAGGGCTGCGACGCAAGTCACGTTGCTGGGCTGCGCTCCATCATGTGAAAAGGCAGGAGTGCACCGTATTTATCCCCGTCCTTTCCCCTGCGCTGACGCAGTTTCAGCAGCCGTGCGCCAATGCAGGCCCGTCTCGCCGTGGTGCAAGAGTGCCTGTGTTGTCGGCATGATTGTTTTTGTGCAGGAAGGGGCACCTTCAATCCAAACAATCCATAGTGGCATATTCCTCTGCATTAGCATATTCCTCTTCATTCCTGCAAATGCAGCACATATAGAAAGAGGAATAATCGAGGAGAAATAAAGTTAAAGTTATTTCTCCTCGTTACACCTCAACCCGGAGGTGTAATGTTTTGGCGCTTTCCCAGTTTTACGTGGTCTTCTAAATCTGGAGCAGCGTAAAAATCCATGGGAGTTGGATGGGAACACCCACCGCAATGCCCGTGGAACGCCTCCAGAGCGCAGAGTGAGGCAGCGCAGTAATGTGCGCAGCGTCGCCTTACTACATACCTATGCGGCCATTCAAACCACGCAAAGTGGCTTTGCGTGACCTCATAGTTATGATTTTTTGTTTGCGCCAACGTAGCGTCAGAAAAAGTGATGCCCGGTGGCACAAGGGGCCCATAAATATCTGCGAGGCCATTCAAACCACGCAAAGTGGCTTTGCGTGACCTCATAGTTATGATTTTTTGTTTGCGCCAACGTAGCGTCACAAAAAGTGATGCCCGGTGGCACAAGGGGCCCATAAATATCTGCGAGGCCATTCAAACCACGCAAAGTGGCTTTGCGTGACTTCATAGTTATATTTTTTTGTTTGCGCCGAAGTAGCTTCACAAAAAGTGACAGCCTGGTGGCATAAGGGGCCCATAAATATCTATGAGGCCATTCAAACCACGCAAAGTGGCTTTGCGTGATCTCATAGTTATGATTTTTTGTTTGCGGCGCCGGAGCATCATAAAAATTGACTACCGGTGGCACAAGGGGCCCATAAATATGCCCACAGTCTCTGAGCCCAGAGAGAGGCAAGGAGAGCGAGAGGGAGTGACAGCATGTCCAAGTCACAGCTGAGGGACCGCAGAGTTGCAGCCGTGAACAGCCCTGAATGTTTCATGTTATTTGCAAATTAGAGACTTCGCACAGTCCCTTTTAGTGCCCAGGGCCCATAAAATCCTAGAACTATCCCAGACATTACTCAGACACCCATCCACAGCCTCTGGCACCACACACAGGATCTCTCTCCCAATACTCAAAAGACCCAGAGGCTGTGGCCTTGCTCAGAAGAGCTATCTCCTGAGACTCACAAGACCCATAGGGTCTGGCCTTACACAGAAGAGCTATCTCCAAGACTCACAAGTCCGAGGGGCTCTGGCCTTACACAGAAGAGCTATCTCCGAGACTCACAGGACCCAGGGGCTTGGCTTACACAGAAGAGCTATCTCACAAGACTCACAGGACCCAGGGGCTCGGCTTACACAGAAGAGCTATCTCACAAGACTCACAGGACCCAGGGGCTCGGCTTACACAGAAGAGCTATCTCACAAGACTCACAAGACCCAGGGGCTCTGGCCTTACACAGAGGAGCTACCTCACAAGACTCACAGGACCTAGGGGTTCTGGCCTTACACAGAAGAGCTATCTCCGAGACTCACAGGACCCAGGGGCTCGGCTTACACAGAAGAGCTATCTCACAAGACTCACAGGACCCAGGGGCTCTGGCCTTACACAGAGGAGCTACCTCACAAGACTCACAGGACCCAGGGGCTCGGCTTACACAGAAGAGCTATCTCTGAGACTCACAAGACCCAGGGGCTCTGACCTCACACAGAGGAGCTATCTCACAAGACTCACAGGACCCAGGGGCTCGGCTTACACAGAAGAGCCATCTCCAAGACTCACAAGACCCACAGGCTCTGGCCTTACACAGAAGAGCAATCTCCCAAGTCTAACTGGACCCATGGGCTCTGGCCTTACGCAGAAGAGCAATCTCCCAAGACTCACAGGACCCAGGGGCTCTGGCCTTACACAGAAGAGCAATCTCCCAAGACTCACAGGACCCAGGGGCTCTGGCCTTACACAGCAGAGCTATCTCCCAAGTCTCCCGGGACCCAGGGGCTCTGGCCTTACACAGAAGAGATATCTCTGAAGACTCACAGGACCCAGGGGCTCTGGCCTTACACAGAAGAGATATCTCTAAAGACTCACAGGACACAGAGGCTCTGGCCTTACACAGAAGAGCTATCTCCCAAGACTCACAAGACCCAGAGGCTCTGGCCTTACACAGAAGAGCAATCTCCCAAGACTCACAGGACCCAGGGGCTCTGGCCTTACACAGCAGAGCTATCTCCCAAGTCTCCCGGGACCCAGGGGCTCTGGCCTTACACAGAAGAGATATCTCTGAAGACTCACAGGACCCAGGGGCTCTGGCCTTACACAGAAGAGATATCTCTAAAGACTCACTGGACCCAGGGGCTCTGGCCTTACACAGCAGAGCTATCTCCCAAGACTCACTGGACCCAGGGGCTCGGCCGTACACAGCAGAGCTATCTCCCAAGTCTCCCGGGACCCAGGGGCTCTGGCCTTACACAGAAGAGATATCTCTAAAGACTCACAGGACCCAGAGGCTCTGGCCTTACACAGAAGAGCTATCTCTAAAGACTCACTGGACCCAGGGGCTCGGCCGTACACAGCAGAGCTATCACCCAAGTCTCACGGGACCCAGGGGCTCTAGCCTTACACAGAAGAGATATCTCCCAAGACTCACTGGACCCAGGGGCTCTGGCCTTACACAGAAGAGATATCTCCCAAGACTCACAGGACCAAGGGGTTCTGGCCTTCCACAGAAGAGCTTTCTCCCAAGACTCACAGGATCCAGGGGCTCTGGCCTTACACAGTAGAGCTTTCTCCCAAGACTCACTGGACCCAGGGGCTCTGGCCTTACACAGAAGAGCTTTTTCCCAAGACTCACAGGATCCAGGGGCTCTGGCCTTACACAGAAGAGCTTTCTCCCAAGACTCACTGGTCCCAGGGGCTCTGGCCTTACACAGAAGAGTTTTCTCCCAAGACTCACTGGACCCACGGGCTCTGGCTTTACACAGAAGAGCTATCTTACAAGACACACGGGACCCAGGGGCCTTACACAAAAGAGCTATCTCCCAAGACTCACGGGACTCAGGGGCTCTGGCCTTTCACAGAAGAGCTATCTCACAAGACTCACAGGACCCAGGGGCTCTGGCCTTACACAGAGGAGCTATCTCACAAGACTCACAGGACCCAGGGGCTCTGGCCTTACACAGAGAAGCTATCTCACAAGACTCACTGGATCCAGGGGCTCGGCCGTACACAGAAGAGCTATCTCACAAGACTCACTGGGCCCAGGGGCTCTGGCCTTACACAGAAAAGCTATCACCTAAGACTCACTGGACCCAGGGGCTCTGTCCTTACACAGAAGAGCTATCACCTAAGACTCACAGGACCCAGGAGCTCTGGCCTTACACAGAAGAGCTATCACCTAAGACTCACAGGACCCAGGGGCTCTGGCCTTACACAGAAGAGCTATCTCATGAGACTTACAATACCAAGAGGCTCTGGCCTCTGAGTATGAGTAACAATGGTATGAGTAGCCCGCCTGGTGGTGCCTGGGGATGATGATGGGCCCCTGCCGCTCTGTCCCACAGAAAAAGGGAAACCGCTACGGCAAGGAATAGAAAGTGTTGAAGGTTGTTTATGTTGGTGTGTGTGTGCATGAGTATTTGCACACAGGTGTAGTAATCAAAAACCACTTCTCATGGGTTCCACTGATACTTAGTCCATTTAAACCAACAAAGAAGAAATTGGCACAGAACCTGAAATATAAAAGAGCATCTTTAATAAACTCAAATGAGTTGAGACTACATCACACAGAAGCCTTAGAAACTGAATGAGGCAGTCTGAAGAGTTAGGAAAACAGAGGCTTTTATATGCTAAGGGTTACTCAGCATAAGACTAAGGGGCAGTCCTGGCTCCTGTAAGCATGCAAAATGACTAAGCTGGGCATACAAGATCTACTTGCTCAGCAGAGTGGGAGGAGAGTTACTTCTCCATACAGCAGCAAAAATAGCCTGACAGTTATATTAGAGAGGCAGGTGCATTCTACTAGCTAGGCCCTTCTGGGCATGTGCGAAATGGAGGATGCTGAATATAGTTTGTCTCTAGGCAGACTACAAGTGCAGTTAACAGAAAGGTAGGACAGAACACATGGCAAACAAAATGGAGGCCAGAAATACAAAATGGCTTTCAGCTCATGCTACTAAATCTGTCCAATATTTAACATAGGTGCGTGTGCATATGGGCACAAGTGTGTCCACAAGTGTGTTGTGCATGTGAGTGTGCTAGTGTGTGTGTGCACGTGAGCCTATGAATGCCCACGAGCATCTGTGTGCTTATCTTAGTGTGCTCACATGATAACGTTTGTGCAGTGAGTGAGCGCTTGAGTGTTTGTGCATGAGTGTGTGTTTATATGAGTGAGTCTGTATGAGTGTGTATGTGCCTAGAAATCAGTGTCCGAATCTCAGCAGCTCCATTCAGCCTTTCATTCGTCTAAGGTCGATACACTTAGTACCACTGAGTTGAATAAGAATGAACATCTCTTGATCAGTGCCATGATACCCCAAAGTATGAATGTCTGCTCCTCCCGCCCCCATTAAAAGTACTGATTTTGATGCAAAGTGTAGAGAACATCTTAGCTCCTCTGGTGACCTGTAATGTATCTAATCGGGGAGGTGGGAGGGGGCGGGCCTAGAGGATTGTGATTTGTAGGATAATGTCATTGTGCTGCAAAATATTATTCTCATCCCTTTTCTTTTGGTCGTGTCTTTGCCTTATTTGCAATAAAAAGATCGGTAAAAAAAGACTATAGGGCTTGAGCTCCCGGATATTCTTGATCCATCCCTGAGAGGACAGCCAGGCTGCCCTGCTCTTCAAAAAACGTTAACACCGCCTGTTCAAACCCGCTTTTTACTGTCAACTAGAGCAAGCATTGTCAGGTTAACATGCCACATAACATGCATTCACTGATGATGAAAAGCTGATATTTCAGGACAACAGATGTGATTTTTTTGTTCATGAAAAATAACAAGCTATTGGTTTAGGGGAATTGAGTTTGTTTTGCAAAAGTTAAAAGATTGTATTGGATAACAAAATATGTGTGTTCATTTACGGAATAGCTGATGTTTAGGGTAAGGTAATTGCGCTTGTGCTGTCTCAAACCCTAAACATTGTAAGATTAGTGTAACCTGTCTGCTGGATGAACCTGAGCCTTCCAGGGCTCTCTAGGTCACTTGCATTGCCTACCCTTGCAAGGTTTGTGGTTTTTTTTTCAACAATGCCATGGCCATTCTAAGAAGATTCTCAGTGGCAAAATATGTTTGCCACTATCATTGGAAGGGAAGTAAAGGAAGTGAATGGTAAATATGCAGCTAGATGCTAAAGTAAACGATGAGCCTTGAGCATTTTATGAACTCTCTGTCCCCTATAGTGTTTTAGAAATTATCCTGAAAAAAGCACCATTTAGCAGCATTTTCTAAAAATTCTCTGGAGTCGAGTGAACGTGCATTGCTTTTGGGGAGGGTCAGGCATACTGGGAGATTCACAAGTGCCCTTTAAGAACCTATTGATTTTTGATAAAGTTCCCTAATGCTAAGCTTTCCTATATTATTCCGAAGTTATAGGTGCCTTATGATGGTATATACCGCAAGGTATTTGGCAAGCAGCATTTGTGACTGTTGTTCCTCATTTAGCCTCTGCAATCTCTTCCTTCTCTACCCAGCGTTCTCCCTGACTGTTGCTGAACCTGGTGTGCAAAGTTGGCCTGGTATATGCTGTCCACTATTCTAGTGGGCACCTTGCACCAGTCCAAACGACCCTTATTGATGGTAGGTTGTAAAGTCAACCTTATAGAAAGCTATCCTAGTGGTAGCTGGGGAAAGCAACCTTCAGGTTAAGACTTAGAGGCGAGTTAATCTCTTGAATGATCAAATGAAAGCACACCACACAAGGTATATATCAAATATATATATGTATTTAATCTAAACACAACCCTCTGGACTCTTTATGAGGTCAATGGTAAAAGTACAATACAAGGAACTTAATTAGCATACGATAAGTTGCACAGTATACGTTTTGCCCTAGGGGGCCTCACAAAACATATACTAAAATAGTGGTATAAGAACCACATGAGGGATAGAAATCAGGCCTAGGGCCTGTAGACCCGCTGGGGCTACCTGTAACCACCCAGGGTTAGGATGCAGGAGGCCCACGGGGGACGCGTGCAGTGTCTAAATACAGTCGCGGATCACCATTGACTTTCTATGGAGAACCAACAAGTTACAATTTTAAAGAATAAGGGCCCCTAGAGGTGAACTACGATGGAACCCTTTTAGACTAGGACACTTCGAGAGTCAAGACACACGGGAGGACCGGAGTACTCGTGTTATCTCACCCAGGGAAGCCGGGTGCATAGGTGTCTTTTGGTGTCGGGTTTCGTCGTCGATTCCAATGGAAAGCTGCGAAGAAATGCTGCAGGCGACCAGAGGAAAAGTGTCCGGGTGGATCAGAAATGTGAAGAACCTGAAAGCATAGGGGACAGAGTCTGGGTCACTAGCCAGTGACCAGGATGGCGGGAAGAAGATGCCAGCCGATATCGGGTGATTTCAGGTGAAAGAGGTGAAACTTTACTCTTCTGCCACGAGGACCAGGAGGCGTCGACGATGACCAGGAGCTGGATTCGAACTGTCCCATGGAGGAAGTCAAGTGCTGCAGCGTCTGAATCCGGATTGGACCCAACAAGCCTTGGCAACAGCAACCCACGCAAGATGACATAATTGGCTTCGGTTCAGACCAGTAAGGTCTGGGGGACTCCTCCTTTAGACAGAAGTCAGAGCATGTCTGGAGCAACCAGGAAAGCTCAAGGAATCAAAGGTTGGCCTTCATAGGGGCTCACCAGCCAACAGACTTGGAACCGCGAAGGTGCGTCTAGCTGAAATGCACAAAAAACGGGCCCACGGAACACTCGTGGAGTGTAGCCTCTGAGCTTCGGTGCAAAAGGTGCTCGGGGCAGGGGCTTCAAATACCCTAGTGTACAACTTTGGGATACCTCGAGAAGTAGGTGTAGTAGCAAAAATGCAGGATGTCCGGTCCCACGTATCTCGTGTCAGCTATGGGTCTCAGCTTTGCTGGGATCTCGGGTCAGCCTTAGAGATGTCTGGATGTCTGTGTCCTGAATTGCAGATTCTTCGGGATCCGGCGGGAGCCTCGAAAATGCAGACTGGCAAAGATGCTGTTGGTGCTCACTCCTTGACCACAAGGGTGATTTCTTCCGTCTTCCAGTCGATGTGGAAAGTCGAAGGTCCAAGATATATGTTGCAGAGATTCGTCCCAGGTAATCTAAAATCTTAGGGACTGGGCTCCTATTCTTATAGTAAGTTTAGGGGTTGGACTAACTCTAGGGTCCCACCTATGGGAGGACCTGGGGAGGGGGTCCAGTTTCGCGCCAGAGCTGGGCAGAGCGCCCCAGTAACCAGTTTGAACTGGGAAATGCATGGAGCACCTTGTGTACCCCAGGCAGTGTCTGAAAAGCATTCACTGAATGCAACCCACCCTGCCCCAATACACTAAAGCCTGTCTGGAGAGGTGCTGGCACCTCCCTGGACAGGAAACCTATTGTCCAGGCCTCCCCTGCCGGAGTTTCTTCCAGCAGCAGGAGGGCAGACTCGTGTCTGTGGCAGCAGCATCCATTTTGTGATGCTGGGGCTTTGTTTAACTTTAACCGGGTGTGCCAGTGTGTACATGTCTTTTCCCTCTAGAAGGGTGGAATGCTACCCCCGCTGCCAGAACTGGCGGAGGGGGGGGTAGTATTCCAAAGCATTTGACACCAAACAGGACATGTTTTGATAAAGCCAAACCAAAGTTAGCATTAACTGTGAGGATTATAATGCACTTAAGAGTATATGGTATGGCTATATCATAGAACAGCTATAAGGAGATGGTTCCGAAAGCTGCAGAGGGGCTCAGCTCATGATAGGGCACCCTCTCACACAAAACCAAGCACTCTGCCTTCAGGATTGTAAAGGCCTACCATAAGAGTGACTTAGAGGTTAATATGTGTCTATATGTAAAGGTAGATATAGGTATACTATATCTAAGTATGGGGTGCTTACAACACCTTACCCAGGCTGCAAGTGTAGACGTGTGGTACCACTTTGGAAGGCTAACCAGGGGTGGCATAATACATGCTTCAGCCCCAGGTAGGCCTCTGGGGTACCTATGCCCTGGGTATGTAAGGTACCATATACAGGGCCTCACAAGGGTAACCCAGTAGCCAATTTGGTATGTACCTAAAGTACATGGAATCCATTTTATAGAGAAAGCAGATTGACTGGGGCCCTGAAATGCAGGATCCCAGTCCAACTAAGTCGAAAACCAGCAAAAGACCAGGCAAAATGTGGGGGTAACCATATGGTCAGATTCCACCTTCCTACACCTGGTCTCCCTGTTCTCCCAAACCTGAATCCCGGTCTGCTGCTGGGCTTGAGCTGTCTGACACCTGCTCTTGTCACCCTCCCACAGCTGGGTCTGTTGTCGCTACCTCTAGGATGGTGGGGAATCCTACTCTCAATGCCCCCCCATTGGTGCACCGAGGAACTGCACTGGAGTGGACGTCAGCAGACACCATCCAGAGTATCTCACTAGGTCCAGTGATGACTGGCCATCGGACCATCAGACAGACCCTCCAGGATATCGCGATTTCGTGATTTTGCGGTTTGCCGCGAAATCGGCACTTTTTAAAAAATGCCGCGATTTTTACAAAAATGCCAGCGAAATCGGCATTTTTGTAGAAATTGCGGCATTTTTCGCTATATCCTGGGGGGTCTGCTTTATCCAAAGACATGCACCGGTTGCCCCACACCTGTAGATGATCTACAGACACTGGGGTCAGAGGGTTAAAGCAGCTCGGCTGCAGCTGGCAGTGTGAAGGTCTAGGCTCTTTGTCATTCAGAGCTGCCCGGGACTGCGCTCGTTCGCACCTCTTCCTGGCCCACAAGAATGACAATGGGAGCCCTCACCTTGCACATCAACAGGAGGGGAGGGGGGGATGGGTTGTTGTCACAGAGGATGGAGCAGGAATCGGACAGAGCAGTTCTCCTTCGAGTGTAATGTGAAAGGGTTTGCAGTGACAGGAATAGGAACTTCGAGTCTTAGGCCTGTGAGAAGGCTCATTTACTGACCTGGCAAATTGTTTTTAAACACAGTCAGCAAGTCAATTTGGGAAAGAAACATAGAACAATTTAAATTGAAAACAAAAGACACGCTACCTTAAATCTGTTAATATATTTTTTTTTAACTCGAATCTTGCATTGCTGAGAGATTATCTGCAGCATGCACACCCGGAACTGTCTATGTGCTTGCACTTCTACTCTAATGTGAATTGTATTAGCAAAATGTCTGACCTTGCTTTAAAGATGTTGCACTAAGTGCTCCATCCATGTACGATTTTTAGCATTGGATCGTAGCAAGCTTCTCCTTAAAGCTGAAGTTTAGTGCAAAAACGCTGGGCTCTCTATGAGCATACTATGAAATCATGGTTTTATTCTATAGATTAAAGAATTAGCAGAGTATCAATTTTCCGATTTAAAAAAAGGACTACAGGCCATAGAAGGCAAACAAGCAATGGCACCTTTCAGTACTCCAGGATATGGGGTGAATGGATGAATGAAAGATTGAATAAATGGATAATGAGAGAGGATGGATGGATTGATGAGAGGGGAAGGATGGAGAGAAAATTTAAATAGCTGGATGTATGGGTGGAAGGGTAGCTGGATGATGGATGAGGGGAAAGATGGATGAGGGGAAGGATGGACTATGGATGAAAGGAAGGATGGATGAGGGGAAGGATGGATGGATGAAGGGAAGGATGGATGAGAGGAAGGATGGATGGATGAGGGGATGGATAGAGGGGAAGGATGGATGGATGGATGGATGGGTGGGTGAAAGGATGGATGGATGATGAGGGGAAGGATGGATGATGAGGGGAAGGGTGGATGGATGGATGGATGATGAGGGGATGGATGGATGGATGTTTGATGAGGGGGTGGGTGAAAGGATGGATGATGAGGGGAAGGGTGGATGGATGGATGGATGATGAGGGAATGGATGGATGATGAGGGGGTGGGTGAAAGGATGGATGGATGATGAGGGGAAGGATGGATGGATGATGAGGGGAAGGATGGATGGATGACTAAAATAGTGGATGGGTGGAAGGATTAGTAAGTGAAAGGATGGCTGGATTGGTGAAAGGGTAAATGGCTGAATGGATGAGTGAATGGATGGATGGGATGAAGAGTGGATGGATAAGTGTACAGATGGATAGGGTGAAAGGGTGGATGGATAATGGAGACGAGTGAAAGGATGGATGAGGGGATGGATGAAGGGATGGATGAGTGAAATGATAGATGGAAGGATACATGATGGATAGGTTTGCAAACGGTTGAATATGTTTGGAAATGGCTGGGCTTACTTATATACTATTGCGCGACCTCTGATGTGTCTGTAAAACGTACCTATTGTCCTGAAGTTTTGTCCTGAATTTTGAGCTCCTGTCCTGAATTTGTGTCCTGAATTTTGACCCTTTGTCCTGAATTTTTACACTCACCGTCCTGAATTTGCACCAATGCCAGTTGGTCACCCTATTCGCTGGCTTGGAGACGGAGCGCCGTGCAGAAATGTTTGTCCCTCAAGATAAACAGACAGAACCACTCAGCCGAGAGAGCTGAGGCGCACACGGGACGGGGTATCTGCAGAGGCGCGCTGGACAAGGGATGAAGTCTGAGGGTTGAGCTCACCTATTGCAGACCATTTCCCCCTGGGAGTGAGCCATGGGAAAATTCCTAGAGGCGAGAAATTTAACACGGGCGTAAAGTGGCCCCATGTCATGGGTGTCAACTTCAACCAGTCCCCGCTTTTAAAGCGGAGACGATTTGCAGGCTGACATTTTGCAACGAAACTACAAGTACCAACATGCAGTTCGCTACTGTGTAGCAAGTGACCACTTGGCGGTTTTGACTGCTCTTTCTCTCGTGGATAGGTCTGTCGAACGGGCATCCGGTGGGATATCAGGTTGTGTTCAAAATACACTGTACTATTTAACGTGCTTACTAATAAAAGGGGAGATAGGTATAGCCATCATTAGTGCAGCAGGTACAGTGGCACCAAGCTCAAAAAAGCAGCGCAAGGGGCTTGTAAATCTGCCCCAAAGTGTCTACATTGTAAAGAAACCAAATATACATAGCTTCATGTTGTTAAATAACTAAAAAAACTAAGACATCTGTGTTTGTTGTAGGAAAAATGGCCACATAAAATGCCGCAAAATTGCCGCTAAATTTCCATGTTTGTGCCGCTAAATTTCCATTTTTGTGCCGCTAAATTTGCTATTCCATGCCGCTATATCCTGGGGGGTCTGCAGACTGCGATCCTGGATGTGGACTGCAATTGAGTCCGGGCAACAGAAGAGCCCGCACTATGCAGCGTGCAGATACATATGTGTGTAATATCAGGTAAGACTGAATGCCTAACTCAGCAGCTAGCTTTTGTGCAAGCGATGGTGGTGGCTGGGTGTGAGCAGCAGAGGCGATCTGACATTTGTACTTGCTGTGTTTCACATCTGGATCCTGTAATATGCTTGCACACCTGTTGAACCCGGGACCTTGGATTGAACAATTTTTAAAACTGCCCTGCCTCGTGTGTATACGAGCTGGTATATGCCCGTGAATGTAGCACTGCATTGTGCCTCCTTGCAAAAGATGCACTGGGTCATATGCTTGGCTTATACAATTATCTGGCCTTCACTGTTCATCTGGTCTTTGCAGCATAGTCTGGCGTGTGGAGCCTGGTTCTATGTATTTATTAATGCTGTAAAAAACCTTCCTTACTCTTCCAAATGCCAAACTGATGCACCTAATCAAACCCCAACCATGCAGCAGACCACCCACTGTTTGGTGCAATATGTCACTTATTAGGATATATTAGTGTCAGGCCCGCCTAATATTACTGACTAGGCTGTGCCCCTGCCTCTGGTCTTTAATAGCAGCTGCATGGCAGTGTCTTCTACTGTTCGAAGGGAGCTTCAGAGTAAAACTCACTAAGAAACATAAATGAAGGAGTCATGTGCCATAAGGCAGCAGAAAAATTTGACTGAGGCACACAATTCATGTAAACATTCATTAATACAATGTGAAGCAAATGTGGGGCGGACCTACAAGTTATAAGCCTTTGAAAAGCATGAGGAACCACCCCCATGGAGGAAGTGTGCTCTCCAGCTGCCATGCTTGCTGTTTGTCAGCAGGGAGATTCCTAAAAGTGGAGTCAGACTCAGTCCTTTTGAAGTCTCCTCTAAGGGAGTCCTTATCTTAGTAATGAGGGATTGTGAGCACATTTCTTTTGCCCCATCTGATATGATGGCCTATATAGTTGTCTTAGGAAGAGGGCTCATCTTGTGAGAAGCTACTAGGCCAACCAAGAACTGAACAGACAATGGCACCATCACAAGACTACTATTACTGTTCACTGGGAGACCCTGGGGTTCAGACCATGGAGCATACCAAGCTTAGAGCAATGTTTGGCAAAGGGGCAGTTCCTTAAATTGTGTTAAAGAGGACAAGCTCCATCAAGTTCCCAGCCAGGGAACTCCAGAGAGTGCTATGTGTTGCCTTCGACATTCTTTACAAACAGACACTGGGTACACGTGGCTTCAGGGGAGTGGTGAGAACAGCAACATGTTTTCCAGAGGATAGGGCACTGCAGTATTTTTAATCCAATCAGTGACGTCGGTGATCATTCGCCAGGGGAGGGGGTGATGGATTACAAACATCCTCTCTTGGAGTGGTAAGACTCTGCCCACTGTTTGTAACATAGGGTCTATTCATGGACTGCTCTCTGCAAAGGCCAAGAGTTCTAACCCATGACTACTTCTGAGCTCAAATAAAAAAGGCATGTTCTACTTCTCTTATTATTATGCATAATTTTAAAGTAACTTTAGGGCATTTGGGGATCAGCTGACCCTCTGACATTCAGTAAGTAATCCAACAATCCCCTTTGGACCGCAGAATATGGGCAGGGTTTGCAGAAGAATGTCTCTCCAGGAAGCCACTGTCCCACCTGCACCTGATCTCAGTCATCCGTTTATTGTGCAAACCGATGTATCCACCTAGGGGCTGGTGGTCTACAGGAAAGGTGGATAGTATACCATAGGGGAGGGATGTCACTGATCCTACACCCATATGTAAAAAAAAAATGTAAATCCAGTACTTGTATAGCGCACAAATCACCCCCGAAGGGGTCTCCCAGTGCCGGGGGCCGTTGGGAAGATTAAGCAAGCTATTTCCCAGAATCGCATGGTGCTGGGCAGACCCCTGTCGCCGGAGCCAGGGATCGAACCGTGATCCCCAGCATCCAGCGCCAGTCGCTCTGGCCGCGGCGCCACACCTCTTCCCTATGTATTCAAAATGTTACCGCCCATTTGACTTATTGATAGCGTATTTAAAATCGTTGGTTTATAACCGCCTTGTTATCGGGGCCCAAGAGCACAACATACTTTCCCCTTTCCAATTCAGGTTCCATTCTGGCCTGTGAACTGTGGATCAATGTTTACATTTGAGTCTGATTATACACAAATACACCCATGCATAGCGTCGCCCATTGTAGCTGGCATTTATGACCCTGTCTACAGCCTTTGACTCTGTGAATACGACTAAGCTGTGGTGGACATTGTTGAATCTTGGGGTGGATCTACCTCTAGTAAACTTCCTGCACTTAGTTGCATGAGTACCCATGAGTGCCAATGGGCAAATGCCCCCAGAATTTGCTTTGCCGCACGTAGGACGTCAAGGATGCATTTTATCTCCCCTACTTTTTAATATATATATATATTAATGGCCTTGGGTCTTCTCTGACTTTAAACCCACAAGACACCCCAAGGAATGCTGGTTTACAGGTGCCCGCACTGCTTTCTGCAGATGACGGGGTCCTCCTAGCCTGTACCCCTAACGCTTTGCGGCTGTTGATGGACCGCTTCGTCTCTTTTATGTCCAGTCGGAGGAGTCTGTATCTTTAGCCAACTACCTCTTGTATTAATGTCCACTCTGAGCTAAACTAAGATTACATAGCAAATAAGGTTCCTCTAGCCCCTCTACTGCTGTTAGTGTGTGGATAAATCCAGAGGCGTCATTATGCTGGAAATATTCTTGGATTGCCTCAGCTTGGATAAGGGGTTTTCAATACCATTGATCCAGCGAAAGGCCAGGGATAAACACTTCACAGTCAAGAAATCTCACATGGGCTCATATTCACATTTACATTTCCTGGCTGTTTCGCTGGGGGTCAAGTTTTGTAATTCCACTTTGATCTTGATTAGTTAACTCAAATATACTTTATTCGGAATCAGAAGACAACACCATAAAAGCACAAAAACAATTTATTTTTTGCTTATTCCATCCGGAATTCCTTAAGCGTTTTCCAACTGTTAAAAAGTTTACAATATGATACAGATTTAAAAACAATTCATGACTGTACAATTCACACATTCCCTCTGGTGTTCCTGAGACGCATCGCCACTCTTAAAAAGTTTACAGTACAGTACAGGGTTAAAATCTCAGAGGAGAGTTTTAAATACAGTAAGCCCACTTTAGCCTGTCTAAACCCTGCTTTTTTAGGATTCTTTTTAAGAAATGCTTCCTAGGGTGCATATAATATGGGCATAGCAGTACAAAATGAAGGGTGTCCTGCGGAGATCGGTGATCGCAACCTCAGGGACCCTTCTGCTCCACTGTTTTAGTAAAACCTGAAGGCACCGCAAGGCTATGATGTAGGGAATCCAACCTAAAGCGCGTCATTAAAAACCTATCTTGGGCACTGTGCATGAGATACAGGTAAGGCTCAATGCCCAGGCAGGATTTGGTCAGGATATATCTTCTCAGTGCCGTTTTTTTAATCTCCTTGTCTTCCCTGCTAGAACCCAGTACTTTCAAAATCTCCCCCTTGACCATAAGCTTATCCTTGGCGAACAGTTTCTGAGGGTGATTAAAAAATTACGGGCAGCCCAGGCCCTCAAGGGATTCCCAAACATATTTGAGCCATGGAATGTTCAGCCCATTATCACGTGCCATACAGTCCTTGATGAATTCTCTTGTTAGAGTGGCCTCTGGATTTGTCCAGATTTTGACCCAGCAGGTAGCCGGTTTTAGTTTTATCCTGTCATTAATATAGGTGGCGCCCAATTCCTCATGCACAATGAAGCCCGGGGTACTTTGTGGCACTTTCAGTAATCTTCTAAAAAATGTATTTTCCTCAATTTGAAGATGCTTAGCGTCCACAAAGCCCCAAACTTCACTGCCATAGAGTACTTTAGCAGAACATATGGAATTATAGAGATTCAGGATCTGATCAGGAGACCAGCGGCCCAACCTATACGCATAGTTCATGATTGCCCCCGTGCTTCTAATCAGGGTTCGACATTTTCCCTCCATGATTAGTTAGCTCACTTGTAGACTCAAAATTATTTGAGAAAATTATTCCATGTCTAACTAATCTTCACCGATCAACTCTCTTCCTTTGGTCGATGGACCATTAGTTGCGTAGTTAATGCTGATATTAACAATTAACTAACTAATTTACTGATCTTAGTGAAATAACCACAGACTCTGGGTAAGATTCAATACATTTTATCTAAATCTCAGTCATAAATAAAAGCTCATTAGTACAAATTCACATTGCAAACTCCATCAAATTTCATGGGAGAGAAAATTAATTTAGCAAATGCATTCAATTCACAGACTCATTCAACAAATTAATGCATTAAGAGTGGATAGATGAAGAGACAAAAGGCATAATAAATCATACATTTGCAAAAGATACGCAAATTTAAGACAGGATAATAGTTACCCAATGGTGAAAACGGAAAACCAACCCTCTGGCCAAAGGACTGGTGGAGGTCCCTTGATTTAAGAATCAGGTGACAAGGACTATAGGACAGGATCAGGACAGGGCAATACTTATGAAACTTCTCTACAGATCCGACACACCAGGGCGCAACCCTCTCTTACACTCTCTCCCTTATCGATATTCTTCTGGAATCTTCAATCTAATCAGGTTGTCATTCAGGTATAAATCTTCCCAGTCTGTCTCTCCTTTCCTCATCAGCAGCAGCTCTCGCCTCTCTCTCAGCATCAATGTCATAAATACCCTGCTTCTCGCTCAATCATCGAATCACACACACTCTAAACTTAAGTCACTCTAGTTATAGTCTTAATTTCAGCATGTCCCACCCTCAAAAGTTGCTAATATCGATGGATTAGGGACTGTGATTGGGCAGGGACAGGAGAGTTGCCATCACCTCATGCTGAAAAGTTTAATTTCTTAGCAAACTCTTTTGTCTAACAAACTCTTCCCCTTTAGCTCATTCATTATTCTGTCTTATTTCCTTTCCGATATATCTAATGTTGCAAATCAAATAACATTTTTAATGCAGTTCCACAGTCGAGAAGAGGTTTCACACGACTGTCGTCCATGACTCTTGGCAGTCTGTCAGCGACACAGTCAGTTGGTCACATGATAATTCCACTGCTTAGGCTTAGTTTGCTTCCATTTTCGCCGACATCTTTTTCTCTTGCATGCAACAATAGGTCCAAACGTACACTATTAATAAAGGAATAATAAACAGATGTTAATTTCTCAAATATGTGGTTTTTACTGTTCACCATCCACTTCTACTCTATCGCATGTTATTATTTATTTCTTTAGGCAAAAAGCATTAGCAGCAATAGCTCTCTTTAAATTCAGGCAAGCATATGCCAGGCATGCGGTGCCTCAAGATCTAATGTTAGTAATTCTTGCGCATGCGTGAGAGTTTTCCCTCTCAAACAGGTTAGTCACATTATCTATGTAGTTCTGATTTGCATATGCGCAAAAGCGTTTACCAGTTTAAAGCAGATTTTAGTCCTGTTGCATTTTAGTCTTCATTAACTAAGTATGCATAAAGCTCTTTTCCCCATATGTAAATGTTGTGCGCATATTAATTTAGTTTTCTTTACTATTTTTACCGATTAGTACTGTTAATGAGGGATTGCTCTGAGCAAGTTTTGTTTTCTCGAATTCTTGCTCCACCCCCATGGCTGAGTTCTAGTGTAAAAACTCTCTATGCCTTGGGGTTGTCCTCTTTGTCCACGAATCCAAGGAGTGTCTCCCAGGAGGATAAATCACGGGTCAAGTCCCTGGTTTTTAAATTTTAGGGAAGAATCAAGGCTGAGAACGGAATTATCCAAATGCTCTGTTTTTACATATTATTGTTCTTTGGCTGCAGTGGAGTCCGTCATCTATTTATCACTAAACCTTATTCACTGCGAGAGATTAGTTCTTTTTTGTTTTGCATTTATGCTTTAACAGAGAGCCATGCCTAGTGGGGCCCTGTCCTGCCCATGTGGCAATGTTAGTGAATGATCACTGTTGCATTTCATGTACTTTTGTAATTTTCTCTGCTTTTCACGTAGACATTTGCACAAGGCGTTACTAAAGAGCCCGGGGCATGGCTGATGCAGAGAAGCTTTTTTTTACATCTCCAACTCCTAAACTCACCTGACATATGCTTCTGGGTTAGGACCTCATCTGTAAGAACTAGAAAATCCTTTGGGTTGTAATTTTGGCTATCGTATGTTTTTTTACTAACTACTGGCTTTGTTCATTTTTAGTTTCTACAGAATAACTATTTATTATTGGGTTTTACATATGCTTATAAAAATTTTAATTTTAGGCATATAGGGCCAGATGTAGTAACCCTAATACCGGTCGGTAATGGCCGAAATTACCGAATTTTGGCTGTTACCGACCGGTATTAGGCATTTGGGATGTAGGGGCCCGATGTAGGTCGGTCGGTAACGGCCGAAAATCGGTATTTTCGGCCGTTACCGATCGGAATAGAGACAACGGGATGTAGGAGGCCGAAATCCGGCAAAATCGGCGATTTTACCGAATCGGAAAGTCACCGAGTCGGTAGAATCCCGAATCGGAAAAAAGTAGGAATCTGAAAAATCTCCGAATCGGTAGAATACCTAATCGGAGATTTTTCAGATTCCTACTTTTTTCCGATTCGGAATTCTACCGACTCGGTGACTTTCCGATTCGGTAAAATCGCCGATTCGGTATAAATACCGATTCGGTGATAATCCGATTCGATGCGAAAAGCTGAAGAATGAGATGTAGGTAAGCACTGAAATACCGAATTTGCTTCAAATTCGGTATTTCAGAGTCGGAATTTACCATGGATTGGAATCAGGCGGTAACCAGGTGCAACCTATAAAAAAGGACCCAAAATGCAGTTCTACTTGCAACATGGCAGCTTTCTATGTCATAGCAAGACGGCTACGGCTACAGCAGGAAGGAGAGAGGGAATGGCTGAGACAGGAGCAGGTGTACAGACAGCGGATCACCCTGTGCATGCTGACAGATCCAGAGATCCTACAGAGGTACAGGTTGGACCCAGAGACCATCAGAGACCTCATTAGGGACCTCCAACCCCTGTTGCAGCACCCCATCCCAAGGGCACACGCAATCCCTGTGCAGGTGCAGGTGCTATGCTGCCTACACCTGCTGGCGTCTGGCAGCTATCAAAGTGTAGTTGCTGTGGCAGGAGGGGTGACCCAGAGCAGCCTGTCAAGGTTCTTCCACAAGTTCCTTGATGCCATGATTCAGAGGATGGACCACTACATTTCCTTCCCTTCCACCCATGCAGAACTGGCACAGACAAAAGCTGAATTCTATCAGATGGCAAGATTCCCCCACATCATTGGCTGCATAGATGGCACACACATTCCGATTTGCCCCCCTGCTGACACGGAATACGTATACCGCAATCGGAAGTCACGGCACACCATAAATGTGCAGGTGATATGCAATGCTAAGTGTGTCATCACTGACCTGGTTGCAAAGTTTCCGGGGAGTACCCACGACTCCTATATCTTTCAGAGTAGCGGAAACTATGCACGGCTGATGGCAGGGGATTTTGGTGAAGGATACCTCCTAGGTAAGACACAGTGTCAGACCCCCATAACCAAAATTGCAGTGTGAAGTACATGTATGCATGTGAGTAATATTACCCCTTTTCCTCCTAGGCGACAGTGCATATGCCCTACGCTCGTTCATTCTCACCCCCTACCTCAACCCCTCAACACCCAGCCAAAGGAGGTACAACCGTGCCCACAAAAGCACGAGGAATGTAGTGGAAAGGACCTTTGGCATCTGGAAGAGCCGGTTCAGATGTCTGCACAAGAGCGGAGGTGCAAGGCAATATACCCCCATCACCTGCTGCAAAATTATTGCTGTCTGTGCAATGTTGCACAACCTTGCAGTCAGGAAAGGCACTGAGGTTGAGTTATCCGACTACGAGGACCCTGATGATGACAATGCTGTGCCACTACCACAACCTGCTGGAGTCCCTGCACCAACTGACGGCAGATACAGGCGTCAGGAGATAACAGACAACTATTTCTGAGTGAGTACAGATGCACAAACAGGTCAATGTATGTTTTCAGAAATGAAATTTAATAATGTTGCATCAACGTTACTGCACTGATGTGCAACAAAAGAAAAGGTAAACAAGAAGTGTTGAAATGTCCATTGTCCGGGTTGCCTCACCCTCACTGCCAGTCTTATTTTTTGCTGCGCTTAGCAGCCCCACTAGGATGAGCCTCACCCCCTTCTGTATGCCCAGCAGCCTCAGCTGAGCGCCTGCTGCTCCGGCGCGGCTCTGACACTGCGCTGGCCGGGCTGCTGCGGCTGCTGCTGTCCCCAGCCTCGCCCAGGACGGGATTCACAACAGTGTTGGAGATCAGTAGTGTCTCCATGGCGGTGGTAATACGGCCCATGCCCCTAGTGACCTCTGACATGTTCTGTGTGAGGCTGGCCTCCATGTTTGCCCCACGTTGGCATAGCTGGGCGGTCGCAGCTGCAAGGCGGTTGAGTGACCTATTCTGTATACGTGCATCCCTGCGACGACATTGCTCATGGTCATCCATCCTGTTGCAGAGCTGGGTGATGGCAGTGGTCATTCGGCCAATAGATGTTGCAATCTCCTTGTTGCTATCTACAAATGTCTTGAAGCCCTGTGCCATTTCCCCCATCTGCAGGTTGTGCAGGCGCAACTGGCGATGGCAGGCCATGATGGATTTTGCCTGCATTCTCTGAATCGTCACCATACTGGTCTCCAGCCCTGCGAACACGCTGCCTCCCTGTGCTTGTATTGGACTGCTGGTTGCACGTGGCCTCCGTGGATTTCTGCTGCCCTGCTGTGTGTTCTGGGGTGACGCTGGTGTCACAGGGTCTTGTGCAGGAGCCTGACCCGCTGCTCCCTCCATGATGATTAATGGAGCAACAATTCTCCTCCTGGCAGGGGATGTGGCAGGTGCAGGGTGGCTCTGTGGTGGTGTGATCTCCGGGGAGAATTGCAATGTGGGCGACTGAGACAGAGACAGTCGGGGGGAGTGTGGATGTGTGAGGGAATGTCCAGTGTCTTCCTCATTGCCCAGGGCACTGCTGTCCTCCTCCTCCTGTGCTGCTACACTGGTGCTTGCCACCGCCACCGCACTGGCTGTTGGTGCTGGAGCTGGTGCATGAGTTGGTGCTGCTCCCCCGCCTGATGGTGCCCCTAGGTATAAAGAAGCATTTGTCAACTGAGTGCTAATGTGTTCCAGTCACTACTATTAAAGCATTGCACATCTCATTGCAAAAACGTAGATGCAGTATTACAGTTATTTTTCTTATGCTTCTGCAGTGGCATTATTGGGTACTTTTGATGACTACATTTAGCAAGATGCATTGCTCATGTCTGTTGCTAGCAGTACTGGCCTGGGGTTTGGCTGTGCATTGGGTCTATAGGGGAGGTGGCTGGTATGGTGTGTCAAGTTGCGCATGCTTCTTACCTGTAGCTGTAGCTCGGAATGAGCTGTCCAGGTCCCCAATTCCCACGACACTCGCCCTCTCAATGGTCGTCACCACTAGTTCCTCCAGCTGAGTGAGGGGTGGCGCCCGGTTTGTGCCTCCTCCAGTAAGTCCAGCCTGCTTGTGCAGGTCAGCCAGTTTTCTCTTTGTCACGCCACGGATATCGTAAAACCTCTTCTTGAGGTCGTCTTGGCTCCTGTGGGTGACACCAACAGCGTTGACTTTTTCCCCGATGTCTATCCACAGCTTCCTCTTGGTGCTCTCCGGAACAGTGAGGGACAGCCTTCCATAAAGCTGCCTGTGCACCCTCACCACCTCCTCCACCAACGTTTGCAGCTCCATGGTGCTGAATTTGGTCTTCCTCTTGCGCTCTGCCTTCTGGCTCTCAGTGCTGTTTGCCATGTCTCACAGGGATCCTGCTAACACTGCTGCTCACTGTGTTGGCTCAGCTCAGCAGCTTTCCAGAAAGTTCTGATGAGTTGCACCTGCCTGGGTTGCCACTCCCTGTGGGGGAGGGTGCTTCCAGCTCATTGGCTGATGTCTTCAGTGTCAGTTACCCTGCTCGACGAATCGGCATTCTCCGATTCGGTATTTTCCGATTCGGAATATACCGAATATGTTCGGTAAATACCGAATCGGTATGTATTATGCGTTCCTATTGGCCTTTCGGCGCATGGGGCGTATTTCTATTTCCGATTCGGCGTTTACCGAATCGGTAGGATCCGCATTTTTATTTACCGATTCGGACGTGTCCGATCCGGGCTATACCGATTCGGTACTTGGTGAATCGGTACGTATCGACTCACGATACCGATTGCTACCGAATCGGTATTGTTCCGATTAATTTTTGCTACATATCATTTTCCGATTGTGAAATACCGAATCGGTACGGATCGGTATTTTAAAATCGGTAAATGCGTTTTACCTACATCGGGGCCTAGGTGGCTACATTTCAGATTCGGTAATTTACCGAATCGGTATTTAAGAATTCGGTAAATTACCGAATTCTTACATACCGATTCGGTAAATTACTGAATTTGAAATGTAGGAAGCACTCAAGTGAGTGCTTTTCACCTATAAGGATTCGTTATTTACCACCAACTACAAGTTGGTGGTAAAGTACGAAAACCCTAAAAAAAGCAATTTTTTGCATTTAATAACAGTGCCATGTGGCAGACATACATGCCCTTAGGGCATGCATGTGTGCCACATGTGCACCGATGCACAATACAGGGGTGCAACAGGGTGTCAAAGTGACATCCTGCCACCCTTGAATGTTTCCCCCCTTTTACCGAATCGGTATTTACCGATTCGTTAAATACCGAATCCTACCGATTCTGTAATATTTACCGTGTAATTACCTACATAGCATTTACCGATTCTAAAATACCGAATCGGTAAAATTCTGTATTTTAGATTCGGTAAATGTAGTTTACCTACATCTAGCCCATAGATGCTCAAGTTTGAAGGTTTAGACAATTTTTCATCTCGGTTCTAAAATAGAGTCCCCTGACATTAGGCATCTTAGCTCAGCCTTCACTGTTTGACTGCAATTATCAAACAACAAAATAATTATGCGTGTCGGCTCTTTCTTAAAAATCACTGCTCTCCTAACTTCGCTGATCGTTCTATGGACATCTGTGAGTTTTTATTGGAATGCTGCTGTAGGTATCTCTCAGCACGGAATATTGTTTTTATGGAGTGATTTTATCTGTTTTATCTAACTGCTGCTAGCATTGTTCTACTGTCAAGATGTTTTTGAATGCCACTATAAATCTGAATTTGTATTTTAAACTAGTTATGTTATTTTTTAATTGTGGCATTTGCTTTGTACCTTTTATGGGTGTTTGTCGCATCCAATTAAAGACTTTGAACTGAACTACCATAGGGGAGGGAGGTCTTGATGTGAGCTGTGACTGAACTCCCACGCTACTCAAGAGAATCATTCACAGAGGCAAACACTCTTAACCTCAACTTACCTTGTCCCACTTGAGAAACATTGGTCTGAGCAGCTGGGACTCATGTGTGACGAAAGAACAACACACCAACCAAGGATAAAGTAACAGGGAACTTCGTTTTCCACACCAAGTTAAAGCAAAAAGGTTAAAAAAAAAGTAGCAAGAAAAAAC